>NC_135553.1:17875000-18040000 GCF_964340395.1 Glandiceps talaboti
CATACATACATACATGCCATCCAAACATCTCCAAATCCCACCTAGCAATATGACATGTATCAACACTGGCTGATGTTTCAGTAATCTTTCCATATAACATATAAATAATTCTATAAATTCATAAGGTAATAGTATTTGCATATGTTACTTTGATCTCCACATGTGTTATTTCAGTAAGTATGTTAAAAATGTTAAACCATGCCATATGGGTAAGTTAACAGATACTGTAAAATACATGTGATACCAATTTCCCAATTATTGTATTACGAAAACGAATCTTACATATATCTGGTACTGAAAAAGGAGACTCAGCTGAACAGACTAATCTATTCCCAGTGTTCCCTGTAATGCGTTTTTAACAAGTCAACCAACTATTGTGACGATGTCAGTTTCCTTTTGAAATATTACACCAATATTCAGTGGAACATATGGGAGTTTCTTATCATAGCTAGGAACACGTACACACCTATGACATTTGAAAATGAAACCTGAAAGCTTCTACATTAATTTCAGTCTGTTCAAAATACTAGATATTTTGTTACAAGGTGATATTTTTGTGTCAGGTATTTGCAAGACGAGCACACATTTTGTAATGCCGTGTCCACCTTTTAGGAACGGTAATTGGTTTTCTTTTCTTTCTTTTTTTTACATATGCTGCGACATATGACGCAAGTCTGATAAAATGCGTTATAATTATTTCCTTTCAAATATTTTATAGACTCTTTTAAGATGGTGCTGCCGTTGTTCTCTAATATTACCTGATGTTGTGATTGATGTATGATGCTAAAGTCGGCCGTGTGGAATAAAGCGTGTGTTATTTTGACGTAATGCTATACCTCTAGTCATTTAGCCCTAACATTTCTTTTCTCGTGTAATCGAAGCTATCCCAATTATCGTCACCCCATTTGGGATTTCAGATTCTTTAGATTGATAGTTATTGGCGTAATAGGGAAATGGAAATTTGTGTTATATTAGAGAGAACAGATTAACCCAACAGCATTATGTGAACAAAATACTATCAAACGTTACCGTCAGTATTTTAAAGGTCTCTGGTAGAAAACACATGAACAATATTATCAAATGCTACTGTTAGTATTTTAAAAGTATCTCGTTTCTTCGTAGGCAGGAATGAGTGAATTGACAGTCTCTACAATATAAATACGGCCAAATAAAAACAGTAGTGTGTTTCCAATGACCCGACTTTAAGCCCCCAACCATAAACACTTTTTTGTATGCAAAAAGGTAAAATGGTAAAAATTTACTTCTATTTCCGTGTACACCTTCATGCCTTTGCCTCATCTGTAGTCACTTTTTAAAAATTTCAGAGAGAGAAACCAGGTATTGTTGGACTATAAGAGTACAGTTTGCATACCGTGTTCGTTTTGTCTTCATTTACTGATAGTCATAGGTCTAGTCAGAGGCCATTAACTGTAAATAATCCGACACCCTTGGGTTAAAGCTCCATTATTTACCCACCCATATAATAGCGCTGTTACTAACCCTGGTGCACATACACATTGTCATGTCAATGAACAAATTCTACATTGAATCTTGCTTTCTGCCCAAGTCACTTTGTAGTGAAGTGGTTACTGAGCATGTCTTTGGATAGATTGGTACAGTAACAGAGCTAGAGGTATAATGTTCGAACCCCACCGAGGTAATGGCACACTTTATTACAGAATGACAAGTACAGAATTAGGCACTGTAGAACACGGTGTTAGACAGGGCAGCACAGCACATGTTGGTTGCATTGTAACAGTTGACAAGTAGGGGACAGTGCTATAGAAATGATTAACAGGCTGAGGATAGTTTCATTCACGAGTTTAAAGTGTTAGAAGACAGTTCCTGTCATGGATTAAGGGTATGCAGACACTTTCTTTGTGTAAAAAGTGTCCCGTTAAGTGAAAAAGTGTCCGCTAAATGAAATTGAGAGCACAGTTGAAACAATGGGGAAGAGTTTGAAAGGATTATAACTTCTTTTACACCTCATCAAACTCTCACGGAAGTATGATTGTAACTGACGAGTATCTTATCTTGGGGTCGAAGTAATTTTTAAAATTTTTAAAGTAAAATAAAATAAACCGGCCTACCTACCCTATTTATGAAGTCATGTTATCGAAAACAATTTTTCTTTGCCTAAAGAATCAGATAACAACGTCTTGCCCAAATGTTACCAAAAAAAAACTAAACTGAGAAAAAAGACTTGAGTCTTCGTTCAAATAAAGAGACACGTTCAAGTTTTGTGACATGATCCTATTTTCAGGGTCCATGTCATACAGAACGAATGAGCAGGCAGGACGTAGTTACAATAAAAAGGTACGAATTCAATGAGGCTTGAATTTGAATGAGTGTGTCATTGATAATATACAGTGTACAGAAGGAAGGGTTTTGATTCAATCGTCCTGCCGTTCAGTTTTATGATCTTTGCGTATGATTTGATAATCCCAAGGCTTCTGTGCAACCATGCTGCATGTACGCATGCTTCTATCAAACACGTTAACGAAAAATAAGGGTTGTGCTGAAATATAACCTGTTCGGGGACGAGGCGGTTATTGTCATCAAAAAACTCATAACATCATTGAAAAGTATGCCATAGTCTATATTTGATTTCCTTCCTAACCTTCTCTAAATTCAATATGTACTCTGGAAAAATCATTCTTGACATATAGAAGATCCATCTGCTCTTCTGTTGACAAGGGCTTTCAGCGATTGCAAATCGATGCTATCAGATTTATTGGATGTTTGTATAGATCAAGACAATAACCAATGTAAAGTAACATTTCTAATTGGAGGAAATGATTTGTCAAATGTCTACGTCAATATGAAGATAGTAATTGTTGTTCTACATTACCACAGTTTCAATATGTATTTATTACACATTTAGTATGACTGTCCATCTTGACATTTGTACTGCGTTTAACCTCCTTTAAAAAAAAAAATTCAGATAATTGCCGGATCAGTGACATATGTCATGTACTTTGTGATGTTTAAATTGTAGTGATTTGTTAAAATAATGTGCAAAGGTGGTATAGACATATAAACACAATATACACATTAATTGCATAGGTGTTCATCATAGCTCTTTGACCGAATGTTGGCCTTATTTGTTGCGAAAAAAAATACAATAATGGTAGCCCTAGAATGATAGGACAAAGAGACTGCCTATATATAACATTTGAACGTAACCTTTCTGCTAGCTGGCATCATTAGATTTGACAGTTGACCTTGACATCAACGTCAGGTTCAAATGTCAAAATCAAACTATTTCTTCCATTTGTACATGATTGATTTCTTTCAAGTGTTGTGCAAAGGTGATACAGAACATGGGACATAGCAGCCATATTGCTATGGAAACAAGACTCGTGACCTTCAGGGGTCAAATTCTCAACATCATGAAAAGACATCGATTGGGGAATAGTAAGGGAAAAATTTTGTCTTCATCAAAGAATTGCCTTGAACATTCATAGCCAATGACACTATACACATCGAAGCTGACTAGGGAGGATTCAAAACATTCAATATTGCAGTTCATTGTGACAATATTGAGAAAATGTCATGATTTCCGATACCTCTATTCCCCTAGGCTATTACGAAATATGTGTTATATATTACGTCAACGATATAATCTCGATTTCTGAGAAATACTTTATACCTAGAGCGTGTCAAAGTGCAACGTCTACATGATTTAAATTGTCTCCCTGTTTCTATTGTACATCAATATATTGACAAAAGCTGCCGATTGTAAGGACCGTTGTTTTACAGAGTAATTTATGTAAGAATAGTATTCAAATGTATTTTCATAAGTGTGAATGTCAACGACGCTGAAAAACGTGTTCTTACGCAATTTTTCAGTGGGCGGGCCGAATTCTTTTTTTCTCGATCGGTAGCGGGAGGGGAGTAAACAAGGAAGAATTGTGGCGGGGAAGTCCTGATTTTGATACAGTGGGAGTAGAGGGGAAAACATATGGAATTGTTGGGGAGGGTACACATTGTGTACGTCAAAATGAATTGTTGGTATAGTGGAAAGCACAACGTTTTCCTGACATGGGGGGGGGGGGGGGAAGTGGGTAAAGCATTGACATTTATTTTATTGCAGTGAATTGCGGGCAGGTTGAAACCAAGAGGGGGGGGGGTAGATATCCTTCATCACCAGAGGGAGGGCACATAAGAATATATAAGCAAATTCTCCACAATTTTGTTTGTTTGGGGGAGGGGGGCGATTCTATTAAAAATATATTTTTTAGTCTGATACAACATACATGTATAATTAATGAAACCACAGATCTGCCCGTTGGCTGCACCTGATAAATGCCACAAGCATAATTGACGCTCGAATGAGTAGAGCGTAAATGAAGCAGATTACTTGATTGAAAATGTACTGCTTCAACAAAGTACTGTTAATTTTTTTATTTCATTTCGATGATGCAATGCAAACATCCCTCTTAGAATATGACATCATATTTAGATCAAGAAACTATTCAATATCGTAACCCTTATAACGCGTTTCTTTACCCACTCGATCGACCAGTAAAATCAACAAAACCGCTACAACTTGTGTAATAAGGTGTTTAATATTAAAATATCATAAAGCGTGACACATCGGAATATTAATTCGTTGCTTGATATACATATAATTCGGGAAAAAAATAGTACAACGAAGCTAAAGTCCCGCTTTTGTTATGCTGTCTCAAAAATTATATTTTGTATGACTCATCACAACGCTGTTATGCTTCTGGTAGACACAGAAAACTGACTTTTGCCCTGAAAAATCATTATGCAACTGCTAAAGAAGATGACCCTACACTTTCCAGGGGAAAAGGTTAAAGAATCAAGGATACGAGCACAGCTTTCTGTTTATAGCTGGCAAGATGATTAACAAAATATAAAATACTCATTGAATTCTACGAGATAGATTGTCATTTACTTAATATCCAAACCTGAAGAAAAAAATCATTGTCACCAGACTGAGCTTGAGATACTAAGTATGTCCATTGCAATATTATTTGCTAGTATATCTGCCAATTTATTACCATATATGAAAATTTAAAGTTAATCTTTTTACATTCGCTGCAGGTCACTGAGGAAGCACGTAATCCTCTAGAAATTATTGATGTTCAGTGCGTGGTCTCTTGTGAGTTGATTGAGTCCACCGACAAGAATCACCGCGGAAGCATCAGCTTAGAGTGCTCTGTCAGTATGAGCGAAGGCAAGTACGGTTGGATATGGCAAAATGAGTTAGACCAGAAGAAGAAGGACAACCAAGAGAGACAGTTTCGTACCAAGCGTACTATCCTTACGGGACTTACCACAGTGGCTATCGGATTAATTTACACAGTTACCTCGGTTACGAGAGTGCATTCAGGCGCTTACTACTACGGCATACTCATCATTACACTGGGACTGTTCATCATCACCGTGTCTTGTGTTTATTTATACATGCTAGCAAAAGCCAGAAAAGACATGGTGTCTACCGTCACAAACAATGGTACACCAGAATTCGGAACACAATTTGATCAACGGAACATTTCAAAGGATGGTTACAATTTACCACGTCAATCAAGGTATGGAATTAATTTATGCATTTTGATTTAAATCTAAAGTCGTCATGGAAACGAGCACACAAAGAGAAACTTTTAAATTAATTCATTGACACCGTACGGTTATGACAGCTATTATATTTGACACAATATGTACCTCATTCATCATGTATGCAGCGTCAAAACTCACAAGATAATGATCACGTGATTGATTGCCCTAATAATTCAACACTCAATATACTTGACTTGTGCTCTTAAATGAGAGCGTTTCAAGTTTCCCTTCTATTCAAAATACTCACATAAATGTCAATTTGGAATGAATTCAAGTTTTATATAAGGCGAAAATAATTTTTAAAATGTTTTGTTTCCGATAACATGACTTCAGAAAATAGGGTAGGTAGGTCAGGATTTTATTCTACATTTTAATTTTTTTTAATTACTCCGACCCGAAGACAAGATACTCGTTGGTCACAATACTTCCATAACAGTTGATGAGATGTAAAAGAAGTAAATGAAGACAATTATGTGATTCAGAAGTAGACAAACACAATATGCAGACTGTGCTGTTAAAGGCTGAAATGACATCATTTCTCTCTGGATGTGTTTTAAAAGTAACCAAAGATACTTTGACAAGAAAATCTACAGTGAAATAGAAGTAAATTGTCATAATTTTACCTTTAAATTTTTGCATGTAAATTTTTTTTTTAGGGTCGGAGGCTTAAACTAGGGTCGGTTGTGTTGTCGGAAATACACTTTTTTTATTTTGCCTTATCGTCATAGAAAATCATAAATAAGATTTGTGTCATCCAAAGTGTGGACTTATAACAAAATATAAAGTTTATGAATTATATGGTCGACGGAAATAGCTTTATACCAAAAAAATGTTAGTAGATATTTCTTACAGCTTGGAAAAGAACATAATTATTTTAAAAAATCAATCTTTTACCTATCAATAAATGATGGCAATTTTTGTGATTTCAAAATATTCTCCGATCACATCGAGACTGGGTTATAGAAACCAAATCTGTACAGTATAGGAAATCAAATTTGGGTATATGAGATTGTTTTTCGATTGGATCTACCTTTCTGTAAAATTAATTTGGTAATATCGAAACGACTTAGTGCATAATTTCCGGGCCAATAATTAGACAGTTAGATTGTACCGCATGCCATGAGCCTGGTGATTGCTTACTTAGCAACGAGGTACTAAGAGACACGGTGAAGTTGTGAGCAATGAACTAAACGAACGGCAAATTTGCTAACAACAACGTGTCGTTATTTAGCGAGTAACATTCTAAATTTTGGTGAGAGCAATTCTGATAAGCTGGACCATTTGGAACGATTTTGTTAGAAATTAATGATTTCTTTCTCAACACTTTCCATGTCTTGAATAGCCGTGCATACTACGGGAAGAAAATGCAATGAATTTGTATTTTACTGTAAGCACCATACAATCAGTGCTGCTGCCATCGACAGGCACATCTTGAATCACATAAAACGTTAAAAGTTCAAGATCGAAACACACCGTGAAATAATACGTAGCTGCGACCGTTAACGCGTTGTGACTTCAGTAAATGTTTATGACAAGGTAACATAATATCGTATGTATAAAAGATTGCACTGTGCTCGCCAAGTAATTCTGGTAAGACGAGGTTAAAGCTATATGTATTTGTCCAAGTTGTATGCTTTCCATCAATCATATGATAAAATGGCTGGTGATATAAATATAGACATTTTAATGGTAATCAAAGAATAACAGATTAGCCATTGGCAAATAAACGACCTTGCATTAGTCTTGCTTTTTGTGACTTTTACCTTGTTTGAAATGTTGTAGGATATATAAATACATTTAATAATGATTTATATGCGTTATTCTTCTATTTATATTAAACAGGTTCAATTTGCTGTTGTGTTATGTGCTTACATATGTGTATGTATGTATGTATGTATGTATGTATGTATGTATGTATGTATGTATGTATGGATGGATGGATGGATGGATGGATGTATGGGTGGGTGGATGGATGGGTGGATGGATGGGTGTATGGATGTGTGTATGTATATATGCTTTAATATCGAAGTATGTATGTATTATACCATGGAAGTTTCACCCACGGTTATATACTTCCATGATTATACTAAGTCATTGGTGCGTGTGAGGGGAGGGGGGGGGGTTACGTCAGAGTGACTTTCCATGACCTTGCATCGAAGCTTTTATTTATGGACACTGGAGTACAATTACCAATTACAAAACTAATAACATTTTGATAAACATATCAATTTTCTAATTTTCACATTGGCTCTATAAAACTGGGCGGAGTAGTCTCTATGGTTACGACACGTACAGACTTTTGTTCTAAAACAGATAAAAAACTGAAACGCATATGATGATTGTAAGTTCGTGTTTAAAGATATAATAGACGTTATAATCGTTATTAGGTTTCACATAACCACCAGGTATATACTGTAGTGAGTGAAAACACACATAGACCTTTTCTTAAGCTTTTTTGTTTTTATGTACTAGCACTGTTCTAGTAATGATGATCGCAAAATGGCGTAGGAGTCAGATGAAGTCCTGTCGTATTTATTGTTATAATTCCTTATTAGTGTCAAAGAGGCATTTATTTTATCTTTGAGTCTACAATTCATACATTGTACCTTTTTGCGCTTCATTTCCTTGGAAGGAACCTTGGAACATTGCTAGTTTGCTTGAATGTTTGTCTTAATTGTGAATTGATAGACTATAACTGGAAGAAACAAATCGCGCAAAATTGGCAATATACAGGAAACGCATTGACGATTTAATTACAATTGCCGACATCAGACCGTGGGACAAACTGAACCAGTCCTGTTACAAACAAGGAAAGTAAACAAACGAATTTGGATTAATAACACTTGACACAGTATGTTGGGACAACATAGACTTGTATTACACACCATGGTTTGATAAGAACAGTTTTATGGTCTCTTTATGTGTACATGAAATGCCAGGGGAACTGGAAATGTGTTTGTGAATGAGAACTATTAAGAGGCCATACAACTGTTCTTATCAAATGATGAAATGTAATACATGTATATGTCTCTCTGTATTTCCAACATGCTGTGTCAAGTGTTATTAAGCCAATTCATTTTATTTTACTTTCCCTGTTTGTAATAGGTTCCATTCGTCCACAATCCGATGTCAGCAGTTGTAATGAAAATTCAGTGAGCACAAATAATATGTCGGTTTACCAACATATAAAACTATATTGTTTCTTGGCGAGTTGCAGAACGCTGCGCATGACGGTGGTTGTATGTAATGGTTTGAGAACAGTCCTACCAGCCTGAATGTATTAGTGGGCCGAGAATAACACTTTCAATGTTATAAGAATAATTGGCCTGTGTTGTATGGACTTTATTACTTTTATAGAGCAACCGGACACGTTTTATCTTTCAGCATGACAAGTTTATCACTGTACATGTGTCATACTAAAGGCAGATTTCCGTTTGTTTTGTGTATTTCAACCACGATAAGCTGACTATTCATATATTCACATTCATCGGAGTTGTATTCAAATATATTCCTTCAGGCGAACTGCTCTAAAACGATTCTCAATTCTAATGAAATTTTGTGTTGCTTTATTTATTAGGCTATAGTATCGGCACTGACCTAATTCTTTATCAATCTCTATCCGTTTCAGTTATGTATCGACCGTCACGGAGACCTCCCTATCTGCTAACGTGTACACAGAAACCACTGATGTCACGGATTATGGGGCTCCAAGCTACAACACTCGTGGTGAACCAGAAGCTGAGGAGTATTCGGAGCCGATATTCATTGTAGCGCCCTCATCAAAATCAAAGAAATGTAAAGGGAAAAAATTTACCAAGGCTCCCCTGTCTTGCCTCGAACAAGAAGATTATCTACCGAACGAAATACCAATTCCAATCCAATGACAATTTATTTGGGCTTTTGTTCAAATTTTCCAAGTTTCAAGATATTTGAAAGACTGATTAAGATTTGAACTAGCTAAACTCAAAAGATGAAAGAAATATTTGTAATATTATTCTGTTGATGAAGAAAACAGAAAATGTATTTTTTACAGTATTACTACACAGCTGATTACGCAGCTAAATGAAAGTATTGAAACATTTTGTATACCAGAGACGTTTACGTCATAATATTTATATTTTTCACCTAGAGATGATAAAAAGATAATTAATAATTATATAAACAGTATATAGTAAGAACGGTTGTTAGTATTGACGACTCACATGTATGTCGGGTGAAAATAAGACATCACCTACGGCCAAATACACATTAAGTAGTTTTCTACGCTCTATGGATTATTCAATACTACAACTGTAGTCCCGTCCTGCATTCCGCCCAAGCCACGAGAATCTACGAGACTATTGCAAATGCCGCAGAGATCAAAGACGTGATGTGTTGCCTATTGCATCAAACATAACACGTTACTCTATAGCCCGCAGTTGATAGTGACTAATTACATAAAACGCTTTGATAGATGAAGGTGTCTTACTGGAGAGAACAGTGCTCAATGCAATATTTATAGCAGATCATGAATATGAGAAATCAGGAAGTTACAATTATAATTTGGAGTGTCGCGCTGTTTCTGAAGATGGCAAAAGCATGAAACCCCGAGTTACAAGTTGTGACTGCCCAATTCCTCGGATCAGATATATAAATATATGTATACACTTCTTAGCTAGAAGAGATGCTGGATACATTATGTTAAACATTACTTAATATTTACTTATTACAGCCCGGAGGTGACGCATTACTGTCGGATATATATATATATATATATATATATATATATATATATATATATATATATATATATAAGCCATAACTCAAGAGTTTCACGCTTTTTTGCGATAAGTATAGTGATCACCATATTGCTGAAATAGTTTGTCAAGGTCTATCAAGTTGCGCATCAGATGTTGGGTAGCACATTGCGTAACAAGATGATTGGACAAACCATATACCCTCCACCAACATAGACCCTCTTGACTACTAGTACTTCATATATGGGGGTTTTCTGATGTGATTGACGAGATAGAATTTATTCCCGTGGCAGCATTTCGAAACCAAATGAGATCTTTTGTTGAGTAACTTTTGTGATAGGAAGCCATCAATAAGACTTTATAGTGTCTATTTTATTTACTCTTCACATGTGTATGACTGTGCAAAATCTTTCTCTCTGAGTGTGCTATTTGATTTATGCTGTTGCATCTTACTAGCCATGGAATAGAAGGGATGGTAGAAGTGAAGAAGAAACTTTGGACTTTTTCATCTAAAATCATTTTAAAGTGGCAGAGTCTGTAACTGTGGTCTGATTGTCACGTTCCATTGTCCCATAATGGCCTTTAAAAAACAAAACATTTTTTTAATAACTCTACCAGTTGCTACATAGACTTGATTCATCAGATGTAATGGTGTTATTCTATGATAGTTTAATATGAAACAAAGGACGCCCCCATTTTTTTAAAGTCGACACCGTTACTGACTGTGTCCCTTTTAATGACTGCTCACTGTAGCTTTTAAATTGATTGTATTTTTTGCGTCAAATTTGATTGAAATCCGGACGTATATGGACCATTATCACGTAATGCTTCAGTCTTCAAGATGGAGGAGGTGTGCGACGTATCCGTTACCAAGGAAATGAGTGCAACGATCCTACTTTCTCGATTAGTACATTGACCTTAAAGCTTGTAATAACTCCAAGTTCATTATCATAAAGGTTAGCGCTATAATGTTATATAAGTCCCACCACAAGATGGGGGGAACTCGTCATCGTTAACAAGCTTGCCAATTAAAATTTCAAGTTTAAATTATGTCGCCATTAATTTGGAACAACCGATAGTAACCACCAATACGAGTAACCGCTCGGCCAATATGCGTCCTCGGACGGACGGTACACGGTCAGGTAACCACACACGCACAGTAGTGGTAGGTAACTTACGATAAAGGTCTAGATACATGTAATTAGTATATTTGAGATAGCACTGTTGCGTTCACCACGTCACTAACCTCTTCAAGCATCTCCGCTACAAGTAAAAGAAACACGATAACGTCTCCTGCACATTAAATTACCGTACTCAAGTTGCCACAACGAGGCGTTTTAGTCACCTCGTTTCCATGTCAACCACTTGTTAATGTGTTTCGAACACGACATTGTTAACTAAGGACACTAAGTATGATCAAATCTCTGGATAGGGGCAGATTTTCTGTATGTCGTTCCCGAAGATAATGAGTTTTCAATCCCATTAATTTCACTTAATCTCAGTCTCAGACATCATCACTGAAAATCTAAGTAAGGTTTAAAAAAAACCAGGATGACAATGAGAGACGAGACGGCCAAATGTCTATCTACAAATATACTAGTTCATCTATATATACATATAAATATGGACGTTATTTTGTACTTCAGTGTTATAGTATATGTAATTAAATAGTATAAATTGTCATAAATAAATGCCTTTGAATTGAATTCCTCTTTAAATGTTTCTAGTTTATCAACCGCAGTCATACATATCATCTACTCGCGCAACCAGTCTTACATTTTACCCATGAATGACGCCCTCAAACGAGTAGAATAACTTACATTTGATACATTTGTTTTATTTGGCTCTCAATTCCATACGTGCATTCATTTCATACGAGGTGTGCACTACGCACATATGTACACAGCGTTGAAATTTTCTCTCACCTGTAAAATTCTCCCATACGTCATCAGCTATATAGCAGTCTGAGCTGTCATTAAGCTTACATAGTCCTGTTTGCAAACGGTGTATGGGACGCGATTCCCTTGAACATGTGGAAGGGACATGGTCAGTATATGAGTTCCGACTTCAAATACTCCGTCTGCCAGCAGAACTAGCAAGCTATATCGCTATTATATATGTGGTCACTGCTAACTCACCTTGAGTGGCCCACTTGCCACAATTTCCTATCTAATGTTAGTCGATCGTACACAGATCTAACGCTAATTGAAATTCATTGGTCATCCGATATGCATGTTCGGATCATAAAAGTGATCGCTACATGTTGAATTTCATTTAACTTTCATAAATCGTAAAAATTTAATTCTGCTCCGAAACAAAGTTTAAATTGTTTTAGCAACTTTAGCTCATGCAGTTACTGGCTAGGTTATATTATTAAGCACGGAAACCCCCGAACCGCGCGTAAAATTGGACGATTGTTGCGCTTTTTTAAATAAATGAGAAATATTAAACATACAACACACACACACACACACACACACACACACACACACACACACACACACACACACACACACACACACACACAATCATTCACATCCACACGTTGTACACTGCTGCTGTGAATCATTCAAAAACTTCAACTATCCACGGTATGAGCGATTTATTTGGTTTCTTGCTTATAATCGTTATTACCCAAACTTCGACTACAACAGTGTGTTGTGCCCTATAAACTAACTACTTACTATACAGTACTTCAGTGTATTCATTTGATATCTTCAATGTTCTCAAACTGTGTGTGTTTTGGCAGTGTTTATTATGGCTAGTCAAACCCTAACCACAAAAGACATTGAAAGTTCACACAATCAAGCCAAAGAATACAGGCAGAGGAACAATCAGATTGAGGTCACCAACACTATATAATATATACACGTAGTGTCTTTTTGTTGACGACACTAGTACAGACCAAGGTGACATTTCAAAACGTTTGTTCCTACCTTTCAACCTCGTATATATCTTCGATCGAGTTCGTAGTGCTTCGTCAAGATTGGGTTAAATTCTGGCAGTCTGATTTATCAGCATACTGCCAGGAGTGACGCAATGTTCGGCGTTTAATAAGGTAAGACGTTTATTTATTTCTAGACTATTACGACATGTCTTTGACTACCAGTTGCGACTCCAGTGAATGTTAGATGGACAATCAACACGGTTTGGTGCCTTTAGTATTACTTCACAACACCTTCAATACACATCACACAGAAAGTTTTTTTGTTGAATGGATGAGAATGTGCTTGGCGGTATTGCCTTACATACCCGTATATGCTAATCACTAACTAAGGCCTAGTCGAGTTAAATTAAAGTTGCCACAGGTGGGGCCATTTTTTATTCTAGAAATCCTCTCCATATATAAGTATGTCTGAGAGATTCTACACCTATAGAAATGTGGTGCCCACGATATGCCACATTTTGAATAGGACATTTCTAACATCATGCAAAATACTTGACGTAGGCAAACGATTTATTAACCATCCATCCATCCGATCCAATCAAGTCATAATTTCTTTAGCACTGACGGAAGTTCAGACGAGAACGGGATGACCATATCGCATTCTAAGGGAGTTTACATTTTTAACTTGGGGGTGTCATCAAAGGGTTGTATTCGATCAGTGACCCCCGCTAGGTTGACTTTTACTCTGTATAATTAGACTAAGATTAAAAACTAAGTATCGTCAATTAGATTGACTTGTACTTGGTATCATCACCCACTGATTGTTGCACACACACACACACACACACACACACACACACACACACACACACACACACACACACACACACACACACACACTTATTAGTGCAATCACAGACTTAATGGAAAAAAATTTAATGTCATTGGAATCATTGATAGTAAGGCATAATAACAATAACAGCATCAGTTCAGCTAGTGAAGTGATTCACACGATGACAGAGACAGCGAATCTTCAGCTATACATATACGAGGTCAGGTTTTGTTGAGAAGTGGCAGAATTGCGACTCATTTCATTTCTAGTAAAAAAAATATTTGGTCTTACAGAGACTGAATTGGTTAATGTCCCCCATGAAACATGTCTGAATATTTGGATGCCCTCCCCCTTTTTGGGGTTGGGAAAATTTGACCCCCCCCCCCACCCCGAAAATCAACCCCCACCCCATCGCCCCAGGAAGTTAAATGTAAAGACTCTCTAAGCACAGGACGAATGTCGAGTTTTGTTTTTTAAAATGACGACATTTTTCTAGGCCTACTCTCTGTAAGCCTATCACGAGTACTGGTCGCATTTCTGGACAAACTCTTCAGGAATATTATCGGCGTTTTCGGTGTCAATTAATCACCCGGTAAGTAAAACCTCTCAGTGATATTGGGATATCCCAAGTGTTAGTCACAAAACAATGATAGTTATTTCTTTAAGAAAAAGACCCACTCTAATTTATCCCCCCATTTCCCAATATACATTGTATATTCACAGACTATGAATTTGGCTTAGCGAACCAACCTCGTTCCACACATTATTAATTGTCTTCAGTGAAAGTGAAGATGGGATATTTGCCATCCTCGTTCCATGACATCTTTTAGCAGTCACAAACGAAAGAGTGTGGTGCAGACGTCTGGACGCTCGTACCTCGGATTACACGAAATGACATTTGTAAACGATATCCTTTCTCGTTAAACCAGCATGCACGAAAAATATTGAGTGGCACCCACACCATTCGGAAACGGTGATACCTGTTGTGGGTGGAAATGTTACACCGCCGCCCTTAAAGTAATGTGCAGTAAGTATACATGCAACCATTTAATCTTCTTATCAACAAGCGGCTTGTACTAGTTTAACATTTAGCTTTAATAATATCACAACTAATCGCTGACACGGCCGAACTGTTCACAAATAATCTAGATCAAACTAGACGGTCGACATTTTATTTTTTTCCCACATAAGGCGATTATCGAAATATTATCGCTGTGCCAGTCTGCGTTTCAAGTTTACTCAGCTTCATTTCATTTTCTTCTTTTTACCTTCATTTTCCTTTATAGACATTAAAATGCCAAACGTGGCGTTTAATTTGTTTGATAGACTGTTTGTTTTCTCATGAGAACTGATTATTTAATAATTCATGGATGTCTTATTTATTTTTTCAACCGCTCAGTCTCATTTGAAGGCATTCCCTCTTGTTGTCTTTACCTTTGAATGAAAAACTACGTGTTAGTATTTGTGGTGATGATATATCTGCAATCTGTTACACAGCGACAATAAATTGCACCTACATCACACAGTTTGTGCATATTTAAAGACATTAAAATAATACTGCCTGCAATGTAGAATCGGACTTCAGGGTTTATCAGCCGTCATTAAACGCAGTTTATGGCGTATTTCGATGCACCTGTCACTACTCATCACGATTGGGGTTCAACAGCGACGATGAGCGTGTGATGGCACAATTGGACAATGAGTCGAATCATATAGTCACAAACGTTTAATACAAAGTACAGTGACTGCACAATAAATAAAAACACCGTAATCACACAATAAAATCGCATGACAGATTCTGCAAATGCGTCGATCCTAATACAGGACAGGTATATAAATGTGTTATTGATTGATTGATCACCAAAACTAGTACTGTTGATATTTCTTATCACGAGCGATTCTCTTCGATATATACATGTTAACTCATCCCAACTCGTTTCCGTCTTCAGCTTGTACGTACTTTGTTGAAGGATGGCCATAGACACAGATAGGCCTCTCATCGTTACAAGACAGAGGCCTCTATCTGTGCTCATTTTTATAGTAGTCTGGCTGGTGATCATAACTCCCATCATCGACAAAGCTGTGGCTGTTCTAACATGTGTTTAAAGTTAATTGAAAATATGTACACAGTTGAGACTCGAATCATGTTATGTCATGCGTGGGGGAAGATTATTAATAATAAATGGTTATATAAAAAAACATTGCACTGATGGATAAATTTTTAATGGTAATTATTAATTCAGTGAAACAGAACAGCTTAAAGATCTGGACAAAATGTAGATATATGTATTATGAATGACAACTCAGTGCCGCCACACTAATACTTGATGTGTTGTCACGTGGGCTCTAATAATCCCTACTAATGGAATATAACACATATATGTCCATGAAATTTGATTAATCGTCTTAATTCTGACATATACGTTAATATCATACGCAGAATTAAACAAATTTTAATCTTTGGAGCGAGAGTAGCGATATTTCATGTCACCTTCTAAAGAAATCAAATCTTGTAGCCACAAAACAGACAACAGATCTCAGAAAAAGAAACATGCGAAAAATGTTAGTTGTCTGAGAACAGATAGCAAAAAAATCTCGACACCATCATACATTTTTTTGTGGGGGATTCCGCCATAACAACATATTTTGTGACCGGGAAACTAATACAACAATCAGAAAATTGGTGTGTATAATTACCTCAAAGATATAAGTTGATCCTCAGTGGATAAATATTTGTGTGCTAGCTCTTTTTCAAACTAATCCCTCGCTCTCCTATATACACGAGTATAATTAAGAATTTACATCCCGATAATTTGTCCATTTTCTATGAAATGTATGAAAATGCTTAATTGATTCTTGAGGGAATTTACAAATTGACAACATATATCGAAATGTCAGACGTCGACGTCGCTGTCATTTTTGCTACTCCAATTTCTGTACATGTCTCATTCTGCAGCATAAATCATTAAAAAGATTATCATGATGTGTTATGAGACCATCTTGGATTTATTGCATTCCCTTTTACGTCACTGTGTTGGCAGCATCGCAATACATGATGTAATAAGGCAGTTCTCAATTATCAACCGTGTAACTGTGTATTCTAACTATAGGTCAAAGGTCACTCGTGATAACGTACACTTTTGTCATGATGCATGATGCATGATGTGCTGCATGCTGTAAGCCTTGACAGTTAACGTTTCTGACACTTCACTGTAACCGAATCCTTGATGCAATGTGTTTGTAGTGGCCACCTGTTATGCGTTCGTCCAAAATAATTATGTCCAATGTCATCAATTCTGAATCGAATCACAGTCCAATTCTTCCAGCTTGTTCCCTCCTTCACTGTCATGTTTATTATTTAGGGAGCCTTCACTAATTACAGGGGGGGGTCAGCAGGCCGCGGGCTGTTGCGTAAACTATGACCCTTTTCCCGTTCTAAGTGACCGTCCCTCAATTTCCTTTCTCTAAAATATGACCCCCCCCCCCGCCTCCCTAAAATAGTTCAAAACATGGTTTAGATGCTGTCAGACATGGAAAGGACACTAGTCCCAAAATCAACGGTTTAAACGACTTAATCCCACCGCTGCCACCACGTTAAAAGTTATGTCAAACTCACAAAATAATGCTGTTAGACAATGTGACAACCCCCCGCCCCCATTACAATTGCTGAAGGCTCCTTAGCTTTCGATGGTCGTATAAATCAAACATATGGGTAACAGATACAATATGAATAACGAGTTACAAGTGATACAAGAATGAAATTCAATGTATCAAATACACTGCTTCATGATCAGGAGTTTCTTGTTCTGTCTTTCTATTCCAGACGTATGGCCCGACTCGTGGATAAACATACAACTCCGGAATTGGTGTCAAACTTACTTGGAATGCCAACAAACAGACATAACGACGTTGTAGCTGGTGAATGGAATGTTATACAATACTATGCATTTGATCGTAATTCGTAAGTTCGATGATTAACGACCATATATAAAAATGGTACTGTCATCCGATAAATCCAAAGGAATTTTTATTCTAGGTCTTGGAATTGCAGTCTGTTCCATCGGCGTTCTCATTTACAAGTCCTTTGTACCAAAACTTGGCTACATTCTTAGTCTGCCAGTTTTTATAGTCGGCATATGTTTTATTTTTTCCGCTATTCCTAAACTTGGTAGAGTTCTTATTAACTATATCACGCGCAATTCTCCGCCAAAACGAAAGGATGAACTCAATTATGTGAACATTCCTGAGAGGTACAGACTTTCTGAGGATCAAACTGGTAATTTATCAGCCAAAGAGAAGGCTCTTATAATGCACCACGGCGACAGGAAGCATTCCATTAAGAAGGTGAATACAGAGGTACTAATAGCCGATGAGGAAATCGTTAAAGGCTCTCCCTCACCAGTGGATCTTTGACGTCAAAATGATAGTTAAGAGTTACAGAGGTCAAAATGTTAAATTGTCCTCCTCTCACCCCATTCCACCTAACCAAACAAAAGCAAAGAAACAGACAGACAGACAGACAGACAGACAGACAGACAGACAGACGGACGGACGGACGGACGGACGGACGGACGGACGGACGGACGGACGGACGGACGGACGGACGGACAGACAGACAGACAGACAGACAGACAGACAGACAGACAGACAGACAGACAGACAGACAGACAGACAGACAGACAGACAGACAGACAGACAGACAGACAGACAGACAGACAGACAGACAGACAAACAAACACACTTGCCACCATTATGTGTACACATAGTATATAGCAAATATTATTCACATTTTCACAGTAACATGTACACCCGATTAGATGGGTGATACATTAATTTTCAATTCCATTCTTTTTCCATTGGTGATTCGAAGTTGTATATCACATGTCACTATAATAAACAACACTTACTACAAACGTTTGACTCACAATGATACGGGGAGGGTGGGGGGGATAGAGGAGTACCATATGCTACATAATCATCAACAATATACACCACATTCCTCAGACTTCGAGTTTTATGACTTCATTAGAATAAATATAAGCTATATTGTATTTCGAAGTTTTTATTTCCTAAATAATACTATATATTGTTCACATGTGGAGAATTTTAACACGATTAAGTTCAACCTTTTTTTATCTCAATGCATTAGTCATCAGACAGCATTATAGACGAACGTCCTTCGGGCAGTATTGATAAACATCACGATTGGCAGTATTGATGAACGGTTCTGGGAATGAACACTTCCAATTACATTTACGAGTACTTACCTATCCATACTATCTGTAGATAAACATAGGACACAAGTGATTGAAATAATCTTAGAAGACTAATAAACAGTTAACAAGTTTCTTAATTATCTTTAAAGTGGCCATCTGGATGAGAATTGGATTTTTAATTTATAAAAAAAATTTTATCATGGCATTGTATTTCAAAAAATCAATGTGAAATAACATTAAACCAAGTCCTTGTTTGTAACTCAATAAATTGCAAAAAAGCTACAAAATGTGTTAAACGTTGTGGCGTACGTACAATATCAAACATTTTTACACATTTATTAATAATCTTGTGCAATTAATTTACAACTAATGAAATCCCTACTATGCAGATTTATACAAGACCTGCATCGACATTATACAAGAGTGTAGTTTTAGTTATTTTCACTTGTGAGTACAACTCGGTTTGTGCCACTTTAAGAATAGATTCAAGATGTCTTGCAAAAGTTAAGATGATTCCCATTAGAATGTGTATACTATATGCAGAAAGTGTACAGATTGTACTAAACATTGAACGGTTTACAGAAATGTTGTAACAAATAAGAACGCACGAGATGTGAAATGTATAGAAGGTGTGTTTCCTAAGATTCCAGCAACGAACTATTTTTTGAATCCGATCCTCTCAGGATAACGGTATTTGTCAGAGCGACAAGCATAGCATTGTAATTAATTCTAAGTGTATGTAAATGATGTTAATTTCGATTCTTTTTTATTGGTATTGGTATTTTCTTCAGGGTTCAAATGTGATTAAACGTATGAACAATCCGCTTTACTTTACTCTCACTAGAGTCTTTAGGTGATGTATATATATATATATAATGTAATATAATATCATATAATATATATATATATACAATATATATATATATATATATATATATATATATAGCTGAAAATCAGGGAATATATATATACAATATATACATATATATATATATATATATATATATATATATATATATATATATATATATATATATATATATATATATATATATATATATATATATATAGTTTTGATAGTTCTGGAACTCTGATGATCGCACTATAGGTGAAACTCCGAGTTACAACCAAGAAAGATCTCTAGAACTATCAATACTATTGCGCTCTGCCACTGCGGTATAGAGCACTGTCTTAGCAGATTGATACTCACCGAGTATATATATATATATAAGTGACTTGATGAACAGGTAGTAGTGTGTGAAGTCGGCCTTACTTCCCAATCCCAAAGTAAAATACTAACAAGCAACGTTTCGGTGCGTCTAGCACACCTTCTTCAAGCTATGACAAACACACGAATGGTATAGCAAATCAACTACGCATGTCCGTACAAAAGGAAAACACTGTCATGTGATCGAAGGGAATTTAGGTATATCTCTCCGCATACGTCCCTGTTGATAGGGACTCATAATTCTATCTTTCTCATCGTAACACTTCCTAAAATGATGGGTCGGTCAAAAATAAAACAAAATAACTATTTTTTTTAAATATTTAAAATGTAAGTGTAAATTAAGTCAGTGATATGTGTGCTATTTCAATTCATAAATGATCTTACGTTAACAGTCTGAATGACTTATAGAAATGACATTCAAAAGTCTGAAGGGAGAACTGTGAATCATTTGTTTGATTACATTCCCCTATTTTCAGCTATAAACGATCATTTTCGCTCTAGGGGCTGCCTTCTAACAACCAGTGACGTTGTGATTTTGTTTAACCCTGCCGTAGAGGGCGTCGATTTTTAAAAAAAATCTCGCCAGACTGAAACTGAGTAGTAAAGGGTTGGTCGGGTCTAGTCTAGTTCTTGAAGACCGTATTCCGATTTTACATTACGTTATTTTCATACATATTACTAATGTAGTGTAAAATCGGAATACGGCCATTAGGAATTAGACTAAGTCGGGTCATGAGAAACAGAATTAAGTAAGCGTATACCCTGATAGAAAACAGCATCTTGAGATCTTGCACACTGGATCCTTACCATGTATATGCAGTTACTTAGAAATAAACCCATACCTCATCTGGATAGGAGATCTAGAAAACCAATCACTTAATGTCGACACACACAGAGATCACACGAATAGGGTTTCGGCCCGACTAAAAGCTTTTATTACATGTAAACGCATAGATCGTGACAAGGAATGCCGACGATAGATACTATTAGGCATTATAGCAAGACGCGACGCTCGCCTTTTCTTTGCCGTTACATTTACAACTGTCATGTTTTGGATATATCCAATATGATTAATAGCATTTTAAAAAGTTGACGATTTGATAAAATGCATCCTTTGCTGATGGATGTATCCAGTGGGGAATACGGTGTAACATCTTTTCATCATTCATTACTGCATTCCACGTCTTCCCCTACTTGTTCCATCATCACCACCACATCATCATCATCATCATCATCACCAGCACCACTACCACCACCGCCGCCGCCGCCGTTGTCGTCTACGGCATCATCATCACCACCATCATCATCATCACCGCATCATCATCATCATCTTTTCAAATGGAACATTTACTCGTATTTGCCCTATATACAATCAATGGAGTCCTAAACTATGTACAAAATGAGATGTAGTAGAATATGAATGAGTAGCAGGCTTAGTAAAAATATGTTCTTGATAAAATTCAAGAGAACTTAACGGTCTTGGTGTATATTTCATTATGAACAATATGTGTACATTTTGAACATTTGTGTTCGCGATTGAAGCATGTTACAAAGATTCAGAAGTATGGGTAAATAAGTGACTTGAAAAGCAAAGTGTTTCGAGTCTATTTAGTGTTCATTGTCCATGGCAGATCAGGGATGTAAGAAATCGTCGTCCGACGGTCAAATGTTATTAATTATCATCATCAGCAGCAGCCCCACCACCACCACCACCACCACCACAGGAGGGGGGACTCCCAATATTAATACCGGGGGTGTGCAGCCCAGGTTGAAAGTATCTACCCAATGTACTATCCAAAAATATACCCATCGTTAGGGATTTCCAGTCACAAACAGATAGAGCCATAGTTAAGGACTACAAAGTGCAAGCCTTTATAGGAAAGGAACTTTTTAAGTTAGCTTGCTAGCGTAGTATGGTGCCCCCGAGTTGCATCGTCGCATCACGAAAATATCATCAGGGATTGTGAGAGAAAAATCTTGCGGCTAATCTTCCCACAGGGAGGGGTCTCTCCATTGGTGACTATTTTTATTTTTATTTATTTTTTATTTTTTATTTTATTTTATTTTATTTTTTTTTTTGGGGGGGGGTAATGTTTGTTGTCATTTATTCATGTATCAATCTTCTCATTTATCGGTTTATTTGTTTATGATTTGTTTGTTTGTTTGTTTGTTTGTTTGTTTGTTTGTTTATTTATTTATTTATTCATTCATTTGGAGTTTGTTTGTTTGTTTACTTGTATTTGTAAACAAAACTAACTGAGCCTGAGCTCCCTGTGATCTTTCCATGATTAGGGAATTTTCAAATGAAAAGTCGACCCATGTTACAGTTTTTTTCGTGAAATATTGATCAGTTTGGGCGACTCCGATACACTGTGACGTACACCATTCAGGGCCCAGGTGGAAATCAGCTTTTGTTGTTTCCTGGTTACCCTGTTTTTAAATAAATTTTGTGTGTTTGTTTGTTTATTTATTTATTTATTTTATTTATTCATTTAACACGGTTCCTAGCTAGGTTCCCTGGGCTCCCGGTACGCGTTAGCTTCGCGTCGGAGGTATGGCAAATTCATCACGCCCTCAGCGGACAACGATACCGTTGTGACCCGGAAGTGTTGTGCACTAAGGCTACGTGGCTGCTCAGTAATGGCAAGAACAGCAAACATGTGTGAATGTGTTTGTCCGGGTTGAAAATGAACACTGGCACAGCGTATATAGCATGCAACAAGCTGCCAATACACGCAGCCTCCTCTTACAGGTCATGGCTCAACATCCAGAGCTCATCACTATTTTGATCGCCACACTTTTCACTTTCTTCGCCGGCAAAATTTCGTACAGGTAAGTGAGATGATGTAATGTTCCAATTCGTTTCCCAAGAACTAGGATGAGATCACGTGAATCTCAAATGGTAAGATTTGATAAAGTTTTTAAGGTTTTGTGATTTGTTTATCTCTAGATCTGTTATCTTTTGAAAGCATATGGAAGCTGAACAATATTCTGTATCGTGTTTTCAAATGAAAAAATGTGAACGCAATATGGTCATTCTACTGTGTAGCATACATCATACAAATGTGTCGTGGATATGGACACACACGATAATATACATACACAATCGTGTCGTTCATCGATCAAAATATGAAAATATGTTGATATACATTGCTTGATGACAGCTGTTGTCTCTCTAAAACACGCCTTCTGATTGGTTCGTGGCCATATGTTGTGTTTTGAGAAACCAATCGAAACTCTTGTACTTTGTAAAGTTAAGCTGTCTGAGCTTATCGTCTTGTATATGAATAAGAACACATGACAAAACAGATGAAAACAGTGACTGTGGACGAAACAGCATTCTTGTGATGACCCTAAAGAATCCATACGTTCAGACTTTTATGAATTTTTAATTTTCAAAGCAGATTTATGAATGACAATATCAGAATGAACACTATGAAAGAAATTAGTTTGTGTTACTGAGTTGTGATTTTGTAAGGCCCTTCCAAATAAGTGTCATACCATATATACAAATTTTGAAATATCTTTATCATTTTCAATTTTGAAATTCATTGTTTTTGTTTGAAAAATTATGAAATTCATTATGAATCTGATAAGTGCTGTACTTATGTATGTATTGTATCCAATTCTTTTACATACATGCACCTTTGAGTAGATAGTCAATATTTTGAATGACGTCAAAGAGGATGAATAAAGTAAATAGTAGATATTTACTTTCGTTATAAATTTATGTTATTGTGCAAGCCAGCCTACCATCATTGAATTGAATATACAACAACACCTGTACCTATCTACACGGTTCTCTGGGGTTATGTACAACTGATGAACCTTTTTGGTTGATGAGAGGCAAGAACAGAGGGTCAAATGTAAACGGAATGTATCGGGTCCCGGTGAGGACAGGTTAGGGAATGGTTAAATAGTTAAAAATTATAACTTGAAATATATGTATGTGATCTGGGACAGTGAAAGGCTAGTCTAGTTCCTATACCATACAATGCGTTACGATTACTACGATTGTCTCCACTCATGTATAGCACAAAAATCTGTGCTACCCCCCGCTGGGCAAAGAGTAAATGATGCATGTCGGTAGTAATCCATCACAAATTGACAAGCAGTTGCAATTGGTTTGTTCCTTTAGACAGTTGCTCATTAACCGAACTCCACCTCTCCAGTCCGAAACTAAAATCATGCAAGGCATGATGATGTCATCATGATTGTTTATATGAACGCAGTGTGAGTTTGTGAGTGGAGATGAGCGTAGTAGTTGTAATGCGTCGTATAAGAACTAGACTAGTGATAGGTCCACTAGCATGAACAAATCTTGTAAGTAGTTATCATACACAGAGTTGGTCCAGTGATCAGATCTATACATGTACTCAAATTACTGTCACTAACATGAATGATTTCAATGTTCATCATTTTGTAGCGGTGCAGGAATCTATAATGACTACACTGAAGCAAATGAACCCAGGAGAATCTTTCCTACGCACTCACCAGTTAAAGAATACAAGTATGGCAATATGCAAGCAGTTACAAGTTTTATACATAACGCTAGTAGTGAGGTCTTTTTTATTATGTACTATGCACACTGGGATGGCACTTCCATAGATGCTGCTAAGGAATATGAAAAAGCTGCATATAAATTGGAAGGCGAGGTGAGTCAAAATATAAACTCATTTGCATTTTTACGTTTGAACAAATATACGAGGACATCGGATGCCGTCCGTCACACATTTAGCCAATCTTTGCCAACTAGATCAAGCATCAGTTGATCAATGTTCTGTGTGTTTTCGAATATACCCTGCACTAAGGCGCTGTTTACACAATTCCATTTTCAAATGAAGGTCGAGCTACCGTTTACACGGAGATGACAAAATGCACATGAAAATGCAACAGTTTGAAAATGCAACAATTTATTTTCAAAACAATCGATTTTCGGTGGCACTTTCAAATTGTTTTCAAACCAATCCATTTTCAGTAAAAAAAAAAGTCTATGTAAAGAGGTAAGAATGGAAAGATTCAAAAAGAGACTCATGTAAAAGACTGAAAATGCAACAATTTGAAAATGCACATATTTGACTTCAGGAATGATCCCCATCAGTGACATACTTACGCATGTGCTTAACCATTATGTTATGTTTGCACATGTACAAAAGCATCGTTTTCAGTTTTTTTGCCATCTTCGGTGTTTCCATGTAAACAACCAAAAATGTTTATTTGCCTGTAGTGTAAACATGTGAAAGTAAATAATTAAAATGAAAATGATGTTATTGATTTTGTGGTGTTTTGATTTGATGCAGCCAAAATCAAATTCTCAATGATAGTGTAATGGGGAATTTTGACAGTTTAAAATGATATTCCTTTTCTGTTACCGAGCTTTATGCAACACTAGCACAAGCAGTATAGCTGAATAAACTGTCAATTTGAGGATTAAGCCAAGTAGAACCACAAGATTGAGTTATTGAAAACAGACTAAAACTACTAAGAAATATACAACCCATAAAACCAACATTATAGCGTATTCTGAATGTACTAGACTGTAAGATACGTCGTGACGTTCCGCCCTCACCGGTCTGGCCGATGTGTGAGGGTACGTCACGACGTACCTTACAGATTATGAATGTACCAGAATCATTTACAGCATCCATATCAAGTGTAAAAAGTATACTGTTTCATTTGCTAATTGACCACATTAGAAAGGCCACATGCTTGGCTTGTAAATAAACCAATTGAAACAGTATATTTTTACACTTGATATGAATGCTATAAATGAGTGTAGCACATAGAGAAAGTGCTTTACTTTCGTGTTACCCAGTGTAAATATTATAGCTGCCATAGTATCAATTATTGTTCGACATAATGTATACTTGTTTAACTTTTGGCAGGTGACTTTTATCGCTGTTAACTGTTGGTGGCCGAAGGGGTCATGTCGGAGAAATGTTCCTTTGAAATTTTATCCAATGATGATGGCTTATAATACTCATTTTGAAGGTGTCCAGTACCATGGCATTTTGAAAGCCAAACATATGGTACAGTTTCTGAAAAGGATATGCAGTCCTGTTAGTTACGTGCCTGATGATGAAGAAATGTTAAAATTTATTGCACAAACAGAGGTAAGGAAAGAAAGCCTATAAATTAAGAATGTAACACATCATAAAGTTGATAGCCATAGCATTCATCTTGTCTGGTAAAGGAAGGAGGGGTTCACACCAACCTTCAAACCAATTTTGTTACTATTTCCGAAATTCAGCTGAATACAGAGATTCAGCTGAAATGTAACTAGAAAAAGAAGTATGTCAGAAATTTTGGAGGGGGAGGGGGTCTGTTAAGAAACTTTGGAGGGGGAGGGGGTATGTTAAGAAACTTTGGAGGGGAAGGAGGTCTGTTAAGAAACTTTGGAGGGGGAGGGGGTCTGTTAAGAAACTTTGGAGGGAAGGGGGCTCTGTTAAGAAACTTTGGAGGAGGGGGTCTGTTAAGAAACTTTGGAGGGGGGGGGGGGTTCTGTTAAGAAACTTTGGAGGGGGTCTGTTAAAGTTTCAGCAAGTCATCCCTTATTAGATTAGCCTATGTTTAAATGTTTCAAAAATGTTGGTCTGTTGTCAAATTCAAAGTTAAGTAAAAAAAGAATTATCTAGACTTCATTCGACATATGTATATAATTTTATATATATACCAGAATAGGTTGATGTAGTCAGCAAAATTTTTGTTTCATACTGATTTCATCTCTTTTTTATAGAGTACTGTTATAGGACTTTTTGATTTCACTAAGTCTCAGAGACCATCAGGATATCTGACCTATTATCAGGCAGCTCTGCATTCTCTGGAGAAAGATCCCATCCAGCCACTTCAGTTTGGAGTTATTACAAGTTCAAGTTTAGCCAATGCGTATGGAATCTGGATGCCAAGGACAGTCTTCCTCATCAGGATGCTGAACGGCACAATGGTCAGTACTTGCCTATCAATAATTGGTTGTGTCTACCCTTGATTTGTTCACAGGAGGAATTAAAACGAGTTGTCAATTCAAGAAATAAAAGCATTTTTTTGTAAACTTTGGGTTCTGGAGAGTCATATGATGATATTACACCACTTACATTACTTGGGATTGCTGAGAAAAGCAAACGTGTTCCGCATTCATTTTTCAGATTTTCTCCCATGTCATTGGCATGCATTGCTTCATGGGAGCTAGCCAACGTGTATATGCAAATGCAGAACATGAATATTCATGACTCCTTAGAGCTTATAAACCAATCATAAGACTAGTTTCATGTCAGGATTGAACTGTCATTTTGACTGTAACCAAAAAGACTGTTTAAAAAAAGTGTCATTAAAGCACTCTGCGAAATATGTGTATTTTCATAAATTTCGAGTTCTGGAGAATCATTGCATGATTTCACATCTCATAAGTTTTGCGTGATTGCCAAGAAACACTTATTTGAAACTCTATTGACATTTCTTGGCAATCGGGTTGCAAATTGATGTGATGCGAAATCATGAAATGACTCTCCAGAACCCTTAGTTATGAAAATACGGCTATTTCCTGGATGGGTACATGTTTGCCTTCAAAGTGTGTTTGACCATTATTATGGTAATTAGGTAGACCACATACTGTCATGTAGTGGTTCAACAAAGTAACACACATGTGACATTTTTTATTAAAAAATGTGTTAGAACCTAACCTATGTCATTGATTCACTGCTTTGTTTTCCTGCTAGATGTATCCACGTCGCGCTAATTTTACAGCGGAGGCCATCGTAGAGTGGGCCTATCACCACAGAGAGAAACTGATTCCATGGCTGGTACCCAGTGGAACTAAGAGTGTCAACTTATCTTCCCAAATCGCAAACAAACCATTTGTGTTACTGCTGACGTCAGATGACAAGAGTAAACAGTTCAATTCCCACGTCCAACAGGTTTGTCTTGTCCAACATCAGTATTGCCTTGTGTAAATGTGATTCATACTATAACAGAACTCCATGACATGTGAGTGCAAATGTGGCGTACGCTGGGTATTTGCATGAGGGCTTTGCAGTGTTTTCTACCAAAGTACACTCGTGAAAGTCCAGCAGAAAAAACGAGGAAGCATGAGTGCAAATACTCCTCAGTACCAACACTGGCACTCATGGTATTACTACATATGTTTAGCCGAAACAACAAATTTCTGTAAATATGACTCTATGTGATCACACACTCTCGTGTAGATCGAACGACCATCTCCTCATTTGCATGTCATTTAAATAAAATTGATACAAATATATCGTAATCTAGTAACAAATAAATGATTATAGATAACTTTTTTGTAATATTTGTAAGCACCCCCCCCTTCCTTTGCACTAGTCAAGTTTATGGTCCTTGAAATGATGTATCTTAAAATGATGTAATTTTGGACTCTAGAGTAATGAATATTTTTTGTTTTCATTTGCAGCTCAGAGAAGTGGCACTCGATTATTATAACTGTAATAACAGTGAAAAAATACTTGCAACGATGGAACTTCTCGCTGCAATACGAGAAAAAGAAAATGAGATATCACAGGTCAAAGTTCAAACAGAATTTAGTAAACCTCTATATATGTCATCTTCACGATTGTCACCATCATCGTCGTCGTCATCGTATCGTAAAACATTCACAAGAAGTCTACCATGTTGTAATTCATTCATCAACTCTACCTCAGGGAGTAATTCCCCCATTAACACTAATTACGACATTTGTGATGTTTGCATCGAAAACAGATCAAAATCGCCATTTTTGCCAAAATGGTGTCAATTTCAGAATATAAACTATATTTTAGATAGCGTTTCATCATTTACAAATGACTTTATTTTTTTATCAAACGCTTGCGTAAATTTCCATAATGACTACAATGCAAAGATTCATTTCAGTGTCTGTTGTAACCATAGTAACGATCAAACATATCAACCCCATGATGTTCTTGATACAGTAACTCATTCTCATCATGGGAAACTCCAACACAGTAAAACTCAGGAAAAGACTGGAAAGGAATCTTGTCCAAGAGTCAGAAAACCAGGTGTGTGGAACTTACAACACTTGTCGTCTTCCGAAGTTGTTCCTCCGAAATACAATGCATCTGAAGCCGAAGCATTTAGACAGTTGAAATCTTCAATAGACTTCGGTGGACTTGGATGCAACACAAACAAAAGTTTGAAGTTCTTTGCCATGGACAGTGATGTTTATAGTGTGTACGCAGATCGACTAGGTGTCATGGTAACCAGCAAAACTCCAGTACTAGTGCTTATGGACATTAAGGTAAAAGTTGACTAATTCTTGGATGTTGTATTAATTTTGTACTTTTCTGTTGGATGTGTTCATGTTACAAAAGTCATTATGGTAGAAGTAGAAATCATTGTAAGGCTGACACATAAGGCATACATACCTGTAAAGCTTAATTGATTGACTTACCGCATCAACTATAATTATGTAGTTTGTATCTTCTACAGTATGTACAGTTTCAAAATACAAAATAAACTATGCATTGATTCTTCTCCCTTATTTACACAATGTAGCAAATGTAATAATCATTCAAAATTGTTGAAGTGCCTCTGAAAAAAGACAAACAAGACTCATTTTGGCAATTTCAGAAATATCTTATGAAAAGCATATTAAAATCCGATGTAGTGTACATGTCACGATTTCTATTTGGCTGTTACATTTACTGTCGGTTATTCTTTTGTAACTGCTCATTACATACATCTGACACAATACCATAGGTTTTTCCGAGCCACACGAGTGCGCGGAGTGAATTTAATCAACCAATGCGAAATGCATAATATACCGAAACATACGGGTACAGGACTTCAGAGCACAGACAGCAATGTTATCGTTATTATTTGGTCGTTCCCTTTCAGTTTCAAACATTTAGTTTTGATTCTGGTTGGCTTCTTGTCAGTACGAGATTGGGAAAACCTTTGGTATTGTGTCAGATGCATGTAATGAGCAGTTACAAAAGAACAAAAGATAGTAAATGTAACAGCCCAAAAGAAATCGCAATGTGTATACTACGTCAGATTTTAATCAGATTGGTTGCCGATGAGAAGTGTGTATGCACGCATACACACGCACACACGCACGCACGCACGCACGCACGCACGCACACACACACACACACACACACACACACACACACACATACATACACACATACATACACATACAAAGTACATACATGCCTACATACACACACACACACACACACACACACACACATACATAGTACATACGTGCCTACATATACACACACACACACATATATATATATATACATGAATGAACCACCTCATATATTGTAGACAACACTATAAAATCTATTTTAAGTCATTAAAAAGAAAAACATTTTTATAGTGAATTGGAAACATCTTGTGCAATTACAATGTAATAATTGGTGTACAAATTTTATATTTAGACTTTGATGAGGAATTGTCAAAATTGTAAACTTTAGTGAAATAAAATCATTTCATATAATTATTATTTGCAGAATGAGGTGGAATATGTCATGGAAGAAACATTTAACATGTCAAACATTAGAAATTTCATCAAAAGTTACACAGTTAGTGAGTTACCACGGCAACTGAGAACATCACAACAAAAGATGTCATGTAGTCATGGTAACGTCTGTATAAAAGAAGTTACAGCTGAGACATTTAAAGATATTGTGCTAAATATAGAGAAGGTAAGGAAAAAAACACTGAAATATTTCATATGTAGTCCTTTAAGTATGTATAGTACATTCTTGTATATCATCTACCTGTGTTTACAGGGAAAAGAACAATTTTAAAACCTGCACTCGTTGTAACTGGGACATTTTTTTCATCAAATAATCAAAGATATATTCACTATAAATTGGTCAGTTACTTTATAAAAGATAATGTGTCTGTTAATTCGTGGTCAATATTATATGTTGGTAGTGTAGTGGCAAGTTTCATTATAACCAATGCACACAACATATAATTTGATCAGCAGAGAGCTTTCAACTTCACACTGTCCATCACGTTCTCTCTATGATAGAGGGCGCTGTTTGATGTACCTTTATCCCTGTGTTGTTATGTACCTTTGTTGCAGGATGTGTTACTCATGTACTATGCACCATGGTGTGGTATTTGCAGCAGTATACATCATACATATTTGTCTATTGTTGATCTGTTCCAGTCTGCTGAACACCTAACAATAGCAAGGTGAGACATTCACATAGTAAAATAAGTTTTATTGGTGGAGTGCCACAAGGAACTGTCCCAATTTGTGAGTTACCTGAAGTAACATAATTTGTTCATTTTGAGAGGACGAGGTAGCTTTTCCACTTCCTTGACACACCCTCCCACCCTCAATAAGAGATTAAAATGAAAACGAATAGGCCATTACAGACTGCAAACAGGAAATTGAGAATACAGCGCTCTCGCTCAAATTGGGGGTATCATCACCTCAGAGTACCTTTTCTTAAGAGCTATGTTCCTTGGTATGCTGTAGAAGTGTAAATCAGGGATGTTTTTCATATTGTGCAGGCATCAAGGAAAGCAGCAGTGCTTTATGATTAACTGAGTAACCTATACCATGTATACCCCCCAAGATACATAGACAGGAAGTAGAGCGCCACCATGGCAGGTCAAGAAACTCATGAATGCACTCCCATGTAAAACGTCATATGTTGACAAGAATGCACTCCCATGTAAAACGTCATATGTTGACAAGAATGCACTCCCATGTAAAACGTCATATGTTGACAAGAATGCACTCCCATGTAAAACGTCATATGTTGACAAGAATGCACTCCCATGTAAAACGTCATATGTTGATAAGAAATGTTCATGTGTTGATACAAATGTCGCTAAGAAGTGTTTACATGTTATCAACAAAATGAAATTTATCATTGGAATGCGTTGATGAGTCCCTCATTCTGCACAGCTATTCACCTGATGTTGATTATTCAAAGTCGGAGTGGACCAACTGTAAATGTTACTCCTATCACCTTTCATATTTTTGTTTTCCACTTATTTACAGAATAAACGGTGACATCAACGATTTACCGTGGGAGTTCACTGCTACAGTCTTCCCTACAATCCTCTTCTATCCCGCTGGTCATAAGTCCTGGAGTTCAAAGTTCAATCAAGAACAAGAAATTACTGTTGAAAATCTCAGCGTTTTTATTCTAGAAAACTCAGTTAAACCCATCAATCTCTGACAGTTTTTTGTAGTATAACTTCCATGGTGTGTATGTGTCCAGATTTCAATGTTATTTTTTTTCCAAAGGCCAGTTTATATAAACATTTGAGAATGAACTTTTATGAAATTTTTGCTGTTGACGTTTTTAGATTGTTAATATGTGAATTCCAAAGAACTAGAAATTTCATACTAAGTGTGAAAGAGATGCATTGTTACCTGGATATGGGGTTTGGATGAAAATATTTAATAAATGTAATCTTTTGATGGGCAAGTGCAAACTCTCATTTCATATTCAAACATGAAATGACTTCATGGCCTAGATTTGTTCGGGGCGAGATCAATAGTTCAATGTAGGATAAAAATCAAAATTCTTATACTTAGGCCTCAGACCACACCACCCCCCACCCCCCTTCTAACTAAATTGGACAAAATTGAAAATTGTTTCAGACAGCAAACCTATTTCAAATCAGTATGTAGTCATATGAATATAAAGTCAGTATGTAGTAGTATGTAGTACTATGAATATAAAGTCAGTATGTAGTAGTATGTAGTACTATGAATATAAAGTCAGTATGTAGTAGTATGTAGTGCTATGAATATAAAGTCAGTATGTAGTAGTATGTAGTACTATGAATATAAAGTCAGTATGTAGTCGTATGTAGTACTATGAATATAAAGTCAGTATGTAGTGAGGAAAAAATAGTTCTTTTGTTGACACTACTGTATTTTAGTGCCATGCATTTACTATAATAGCGAAAATTCTTTCATTTCTCAAATTGACGACATTTATTAGAAAATATTTGTATTTGGGGTATAAACAAATCCATTAAAAGTAAAATCACTTTTGTAGGATGAGAAATAAAATGACTCACCACCCCACCCCCACCCTAGTAAAAGAATTTTTTTTTTTTTACCCTACATTGAACTATTGATCTTGCCCTTACTGTATTTGTCCAAATAATTTCTCAAACTTCACGTGTATCCGTTTTGAAGTGAAAACTTGAAATGTTGTTTGGTATCATTTGGACCTTAGACACATTTTGTAAATAACTTTATTTTATTTTATTTGGCAAAAGTAATTATGGATATTAAGAAGTTTTCCAATTTTGTCAAAGTGCTCTCGAAGCAAAGATCAAAATAAGCCAAAAAATGAACAGCACGACAGTTCAAGGAAAATGGTGATATACAAATGTCAAAGTTCAAGATGTCAAAAGTCAAAAGTACTTCTGAATTGTTAATTTATTCATTTTAGGTTACTTTGAAAAGAATTAATCAGTGATATCAAACAGGTAGGTTTGTGACTAGACTCTCTCACAGTCCTCGGAGCTTCGCATAAATAGCTAAAACTTGGGTTGTTTTGTATGTACCGGTATCTACTGCATAATTGTACTCATATACTATTATCCCAGTATCCCTGTACTGTACGTCCTCATCAATTACATAGGGCTAACCTTTTGTTGACGTGTTAACTTGGGCTTCGCCTAACACGTCAACAAAAGTTTAGCCCTATGTGATCGATGAGGGCAGTACAGGGATACTGGGATACTAGTGTACGAGTGCAATTATGCATAGATACATACAAAACAACCCAAGTTTTAGCTATTTATGCAAAGCTTCAAGGACTGTGAGAGAGTCTATTTTGTGACCCCCTGTCTTTTCAGTGGTGTAAATACTGAAGGTAATTTGACATGTTATGATTCGCCATGTCTTGCATCGAATGGGATGGCTTTAAAGTGACCATATGGATGGAGATTTGGCATTTATTTTGGATTTTTGAATTTATAAAATAATTTCATCCTGGCTTCCGACTTGAAAAATCAAAGTGATGCAACATATACCAAGTCTGTACAGCTGTGTTTGTAACTCAGTACATTGCAAAAAGCAATAACAAACCTTTTTTTTCACATTTATTAATCTTTTGCCTTTTATTGAGTTACAAACAAGGACTTGGCATATATTGTTTCACACTGATTTTTTTCAAGTAGAAAAATATAGTGAAGTTACTGTATCAATTGAAAATCAAAATTAAATACCAAATATTCATCCATATGGCCACTTTAATGTTGCATGACAAACATATGGTAGTCTGGATGCCAACGTGGTCTCTAACGAAACCACTAAATCATAACGATACCGTATAGGAACTAGTAGTATAAACTAATCATATGGTGACAAACACCATAGACTCTTAAACACCAAGATCTATGCAAACAACAGTAACTGTATTATGACAAGACAAGGGGTATTTAGAATTATATTTGAAATAATACTCCACTTTGCAGGTTCTGCCAACACAACAATATTTTATTTCTGATGCATGTGTATAAACCCAGTTATGTCAGGGTTTGTTTGTGTCAGTCATCCCCTGGGGTGGGGAGGGTGTACACAGACAATTACAGTTAAAAGGTAAAATTGTTATGAAGTAAGTTTACTGCAATACATAGCTGTCAGGTGCTAAACTGTATAATTGTAGGGTTTTGTACATTTGTTCATGTCATGTGATTTTACTATCAACATTAATCAGTAGACCGAATGAGTGATAAAGTTCTTGACTCTCATCAAAATGTACTTGACAACAATTCTTTTTGGAATGCATTTCACCAATGCAAATGGAGAAAGTAATCACTTTTTTGGTGTGTGTGTGTGTGTGTGTGTGTGTGTGTGTCTGTCTGTGTCTGTGTGTGTCTGTGTCTGTGTCTGTGTCTGTGTGTCTCTATGTGTCTCTGTGTTTGTGTTTGTGTGTGTGTTTGTGACACAAACACAACCATGCACACACAGTTTGTGTTTCTGTATGCCTGTATGTGTATGCGTTTGTATGTATGTATGTGTGTATGTATGTATGTATGTATGTGTGTATGTATGTATGTATGTATGTATGTATGTATGTATGTATGTATGTATGTATGTATGCATGCATGTATGTATGTATGTGTATTTGTGTTTGTTTGCTTGCTTGTATGTTGTTGTTTTTTGGCGAGCTTGTATGTATGTGTGTTTGCTAGTGTGTTTATTGTTTGATTAGTAAATGTGTGTGTGTGTGTGCTTGTTTGTTTTTTAGTGAGTTAATATGTGTGTGTGTGTGTGTGTGTTTGCTTGTGTGTGTTTATTGTTTGGTGAGTCACCATGTATGTGTGTGTTTGAGAGCAAATTACATACGGGGAAATGAGTTTTCCCCATTGTTTTGGAACACCTGTGAAAAAGCACACAAAAGCAGAACATCTCTGTCAAATCAGGGAAATTGTGAATACTTACACAAACTGAAATTTTTCAGTTTTTCCAAGGAAATATTGGGAAATTTAACGAACGCGAATTAACGGATTTTGTTCACCTGGGAATACTAGGGAGAAGGGGAATTTTATTCTGACACATGAGGTGTAAACTGTAAATACAAACATCTTTTGTATAAAAAGTTAATTAAAAAGTAGAGATTTGCAGAACAAGTTAGAGCTACCATGTCTTCCAGTGGGTACATTCCAGTACCGTAGTTTTTAGTAGATTTATAATTAAATGAATCTCCTGTGCAATCTGTATTCTAATCCTGTATTTAGTATTTAACGACATTTTATGACAAATTCAGACGAAAATTTTGGAATGTACTTTTCAGTAAACCAAATTAAGTATACTTGCTGGATAGTCTTTACTCTTAATGTTGTAATTTCTATTTGTTAGAGTCAAAATATTGACAGAAAAAGTTCAACATTTTCTCTGAAGTCATTAGCCGATTTACATCACGATCTGTGATTTCACTTTGCTCTCTCGCTATCCACTTGTAATGCTAGTAACGACAACCGATTAATTTAGCCACACTTCCAAAGGCAGTTATCAACATGCCTGTTTGTAGATATTTACATAATATTTACATAATATTTGCATAATGTTCGCTATATGTAAACTATGTCACTCTTGTGCTCATTTCAACATGGGCACATTTACTAATAGAAGTTCTGTGAATTAAGTCAGACTGATGTACGTTATCACTCCCCATTGTGACCAATCAGTTTGAGTACAATTTTTCACACCAATCACTTTGACCATACAATTTTCCAACCACATTAATCGGTTGCCGTTGTTACCATCACAAGCGAGACAAGAGAAGCAAAATCACAGATTGTTAAGATTCCATCAGCATTATCAGCAGCATTCAGTTGTTTCAAGTCATCCTAGATACATAAGTTTTTGGTTTTTTTGTTTTACTAATTTACCATGTTACAGAATTCCAACAAGATATTGGTTGGTTTATTAACAATTTGGCAAGATGTTTTCATAACTTTACCATCATGTATGTGCAATCAATGTGATAGTTTTGAGCTAAAGTTATAAGTTTTGGTATTTGTGTATAAATCCACTCCTTTCATGGCCATAAGGTTTTCATTATTTTCCTTGTCCAATGCCAATTTCCTTGTATTAATGCAGTAGAAATTGATTGTATACACTTCCAGTCCAATCGTCTTCCCTTTCATTTATTCACAAAATCGTGACATCATAATTATAGTAATATACAAGTGACATATGGGGCCTTGTGACTGAATGATTATTGACATAGTGGGCCTTGTCCCTGTAAGTAATAGCCATTTCTTGACATCGCAAGGTTGTCTTTTCACTAGGTATGAGACGAGGACACAAGAGGCCATTTTTTGCAGCGTACAAGAAGGTGACATAGGGGGTCTTATCACTGTGAGTATGAGACAAGAAGAGCTAGTAGAGGTGGTCTTTTCACAGTATAAGATGAGTAGTGACTTTGGGGGGCTTTTCATTTGGTCTGAAATGAGTAGTGGCTTAGAGGATCTTTTCACTTGGTTATTACTAGATGAGTAGTGACTTGGGGGGCCTTATTACTTGGTATGAGATGAGTAGTGACATGAGGGGCCTTTTCACTGTGTATTAGATGAGTAGTGACTTAGGGGTCCTTTTTGCTTGGTATGAGATGAATAGACATGAGAATAAGGAGCCTTTTCTCTAGGAATATGAGGAAGTGACAAGCCTTGCTGCTGTACAATTAGTGATGGGGGGGGGGGGGGGGGGTGTTTTCCCAGTATGAGATGAGTAGTGATACTGTGGGCCTGATGATAGACGAATATTTGTTGTCATGATTTAGATGTCTCAGATCCTTACCACCTTCTTGCCACAGGGTTTTATTAGTGTACGAACCAGAAGCTTGATTCTTTGCAAACCTGTGATTACGATTTCTAAAAATTTGCCAGTATGTTATTTTCACAGTTTAGACAAATGTGTTCAATTAATGCCTTTCACACCAACATGTATACAGGTCTTGATCCCTACAAAGAATGTACATGCTGGTTAAGATTCCCCATATTGCAATTAAGGTCTATTTAAAATTTGCTCAAATGGATTTTATTATCAAAAAATCAAAAACCAATTCTAAGTTCACCCCTCTGATTTAAACCTTAGCAATATTAGCAATATTCAGTTAATTTCATTAGTTTGAATATTTACATGTGTATGCATAGATGATGGCGTTGTCGCCAACATCCGTGGTGTATAATTGGAGTGAATTTGTAGCTATACCAGATGATCTTTATTTTTATTCAAATTAAATTACAAACATTTGCATATTGCAGTGAAATGAACAGCCTGTTATTGGACAAAAACAAGTTAAATGAAACATGCATTTTTTTGTTCATTCTTTGAAGCTTTGTTGTATTTGATTCATTATATTTTTTTTAATTGAATTGAATTTAAACTTCATCAGCCAATAATATGATAATGTATATTAAAATAAATACAAGACATTTGAAAATACAAACTTGTTTGATTGCTATTATTCTTTTATTGTGAGTGTACTTGAAAACAACATTCAAAAATATAGGCTTGCATAGCAACATAGCATACAATAGGCCATTCCAGACTGCGAACAGGAAATTGCAAATACAGCGCCCTCAATCAAATGTTTGGGTATCATCACCTCATACTACCTTTTCTTAAGAGCATTGCCCCTTGGTATTCTGTAGAAGTGTAAATCAGGGATGTTTTTTTCGTATTGTTCAGACATAGAGGAAAGCAGCAGTGCTCTATGATTAACCAAGTAACCTATACCATGTATACCCCCACGGTACACACAGACAGGAAGTAGAGCGCCACCATGGAAAAGTTTGCCTACTGTACAGTGTATATATGTTATCTTCCCTAAAGTGTTTAGACCTCCAGCCATCAACAGTAACACTGTACGTAATTGGGGTAATGGTATATTTAGGCTACTCTGATAAAGCCATGCTCAAAGTTATTGACAGTTCTGTGACCCAGACTATAATACTTGTGGGGGGGATACCATAATTTCCTGCCAGTAGCCCACCATATTACATTATGGACAAATTATAGAATTGTTGGACAGTGTGACATTGAGAAAATGAAATGAACAGTTCTCAGTAATGCCAGATTTGTAAAATTAATCATGTTACCAGCTGTCTTGAAAAGCAAACAAAAAGAAAGACTGTCATATTAGGGTTCGTTAGGGTCCGTGCTTGTTATGCGTGTCCACTAATCTTCACACTGCGATTTTAATAATAATAAAGTTCTTGTAACACGACCATGGGCTCTTGTATTACTTACAGGCCCTGTATGACTTACAAAGTAACATTTCACCTGTTCAGATCAACAGGCTTTGTCAAACTGTTCATCTATTGGCTTTACCACTAGGTTGCATACTGACATGATCATTCATAGAGATGAAAATGGTTGGAGTGAAAAGTATGTGCATGTATAGCGCCCTCTATGGCTGTTTTGCAAAGAATTTTTATTTGGGAAATGTCTTCTGGATCACTGGTATTTTTGTGAAGGAAGGAAGAAGGTACATCATACCAGATGTCTGTTCTACTCTACATTGATTGAACATTTGATTATATTAATTTCAAAATGATGACTGGGGGAGTCTGTTCTGTTTGGAGAAACAGTGAAACTAAATATTTGTCTGTGCACACCAATGTGTGTGGGCCTAACATGCAATAGGGGTGAGGAAACTCTGGTCCATATTCAGAAATGGTGAAACAATGCATTGCAGGCCTACATGCTTATGAGTAAGCAGACACAGGTCTGTCTACATGCAAACAGGTGAGCAGACACTGATCAAAAAGTGGTGAACTGTACATTTGTTCGTGCTGCAGACAGGTATATGCTTACAGGTGAGCAGACACTGGCTACATTTTGTTAATAAATTACCATACATAATTTGTGCAAGCAATTTCCCTGAATATACCCTTTGTTGTTGATTTTCAACATTACAAAAATACTGTTTATATCCTTATGAATCTCAAATAGAAGTTGAGGGCAGTATTCCTTAATGCTGGTTCTCATAACCCAACCAACCCTAAATATTTATTTTATTTCTTCAATCCGGCAAAATAAAATAAAAAAATTAACACATCAGGATTAGGAAAAAAAATCACATAACCTCACTGACTGTAAGATTGCAACACCATAAGCTCAAATCTGAGTGAAAATTGTCATTTATTGTTAAAATTTGGGAAATTTTAAATAAAACAATTGGTTCAAAGTCAAAGACTGTTAAAGTATGATTATGAAACGAAACTATCCCCAACATGTATACATTCACTTACTTTTTCAAGTTTTTAACCAACTGGCTGAACCATAATGTTTAACGTGTTATGATTAGACACACAGAATTTTAGTATGGGTGTCCTGACAGCAGGTTGGGTGAGTTACTGCTTTTCTATGCAACTAATGCCAAAGTAATGAACTTATACATGGTTTGAGTCTCCTCAAAATTCTGACAAGTACGAGGGTGAAAATGGGTAATTTGACACAAAACAATTTTATTTTTCATATTACATTTTCTGCATACCATTACCAAAGAAGTGAAAACTTTAACACTAACACTTGAAGTTTAAAAAAATACAGAAATTAATACATATAATATCATGTACATCAATGTAAGTCAAGATAAAATTATGAGTATTCAAGAATTCCATATTTTAATTTTTCTAAATATCATTTTACATTTGTGCTATCAACAACACAATCCTTCTGAAATCTCTGTATGTACTTACATATGTGTGTGTGTGCGTGCATGTGTGTGTGCATGTGGGTGCATGTGTGTGTGTGTGCATATGAATGTGTGTGTGTGTGTGTGTGTGTGTGTGTGTGTGTGTGTGTGTGTGTGTGTGTGTGTGTGTTATGATTACACGGGATCCAGCAGGAATGATTTTTTTCATGATTTCCCTTGATTTCCCTGATTTCTATGCATTCAAATGTTTGCTTTTCTTGAAATCTTTCATCTTGCTGGACCCTATGGTGAATATCCAGAAAGCCTATCCTGAAGGTAAAACATCGACTTAAAGAGTAAGTTATGGCCTGAGTGTATTGTACATCATTCAGTTACATTCAACTTCTTTTACACTATTTAATCTTTCAACTTTTATTCTTACATATATCATTTTTCTGCGGAATTGTATTAAGATCAAGTTCAGTAACATTTTGTTCAAGTTCTTGGGACTCCTGCTTTTCTTTTTCCCTTTGTTCAGCCTCCCATTTCAGTCTCTTTTCCTCCTTGGATTTGAAGTAAAGATTATGTCCTGAAATCCAAAAGAAACACAGATCATTAGATATATTATGAAATTAGTCCAGCCTCACTTTGGGTGTGTTGTACTAGCTTGTCTGGTTGCCAGACCCTTGGGCTAGCCTGTTTACTTTAACAAAGACCTCATGCTAGAAGGTCAAAATAGAACAAGATAGTTGACTTATTCTCAGTACCTGTGATAGCATCTTACCTCATACTAGAGGGTCAAAATAGAACAAGAAGGTTGACTTATTCTCAGTACCTGTGATAGCATTTGACCTCATACTAGAGGGTCGAAATAGAACAAGAAGGTTGACTTATTCTCAGTACCCATGATAGCATTTTACCTCATGCTAGAGTGTCAAAATAGAACAAGATGGTTGACATATTCTCAGTACCTGTGATAGCATTTTACCTCATACTAGAGGGTCAAAATAGAACAAGAAGGTTGACTTATTCTCAGTACCTGTGATAGCATTTGACCTCATACTAGAGGGTCAAAATAGAACAAGAAGGTTGACTTATTCTCAGTACCTGTGATAGCATTTGACCTCATACTAGAGGGTCAAAATAGAACAAGAAGGTTGACTTATTCTCAGTACCTGTGATAGCATTTTACCTCATACTAGAGGGTCGAAATAGAACAAGAAGGTTGACTTATTCTCAGTACCCATGATAGCATTTTACCTCATGCTAGAGTGTCAAAATAGAACAAGATGGTTGACATATTCTCAGTACCTGTGATAGCATTTTACCTCATACTAGAGGGTCAAAATAGAACAAGAAGGTTGACTTATTCTCAGTACCTGTGATTGCATTTGACCTCATACTAGAGGGTCAAAATAGAACAAGAAGGTTGACTTATTCTCAGTACCTGTGATAGCATTTGACCTCATACTAGAGGGTCAAAATAGAACAAGAAGGTTGACTTATTCTCAGTACCTGTGATAGCTTTTGACCTCATACTAGAGGGTCAAAATAGAACAAGAAGGTTGACTTATTCTCAGTACCTGTGATAGCATTCTACCTCATACTAGAGGGTCAAAATAGAATAAGAAGGTTGACTTATTCTCAGTACCTACAATAGCATTTGACCTCATGCTAGAGGGTCAAAATAGAACAAGAAGGTTGATTTATTCTCAGTACCTGTAATAGCATTTTACCTCATGCTAGCTAGAAGGTCAAAATACAATAAGAAGGTCGACTTATTCTCAGTACCTACAATAGCATTTTACCTCATGCTAGAGGGTCAAAACAGAACAAGAAGGTTGACTTATTCTCAGTACCTGTGATAGCATTTTACCTCATGCTAGCTAGAAGGTCAAAATAGAATAAGAAGGTCGACTTATTCTCAGTACCTACAATAGCATTTGACCTCATGCTAGAGGGTCAAAATAGAACAAGAAGGTTGATTTATTCTCAGTACCTGTAATAGCATTTTACCTCATGCTAGCTAGAAGGTCAAAATACAATAAGAAGGTCGACTTATTCTCAGTACCTACAATAGCATTTTACCTCATGCTAGAGGGTCAAAACAGAACAAGAAGGTTGACTTATTCTCAGTACCTGTGATAGCATTTTACCTCATACTAGAGGGTCAAAATAGAACAAGAAGGTTGACTTATTCTCACACATTCATAGAGTAAAACATAATGACTGGTATTTTTTATGATGTATGTAGATGGTTAAATTCAGCATTACAGGTATTACAAGAACTATAAGTGCTACTCACCAGGACAGTCGGCCATTAAGCTGTGTGCCTTTTCTTTACAACATGCTCTGCACAATTCAAAGAGACATTTCAGACCTTTTGGATTACCACAGTTGACACATTTCTCATATTGTTTTTTAGCTGGAAGACACAAAAAAAATACATCAAATCAAATGATATAAAAGATTATTCATGGTACTATTTCATGTGCTATACAGTGACAATTGTCATGTATCAAGGCTTTCATCGCGGGAGGCTTCTATCAACTGGTAAACTACTGATGTGATGGAGAATATATTGTTCATGGTTCCAAGAATCAATAGGACTATAGTACAATACAGTCGCATTCGTTTCCAATTTATCATTCAAAAGTAAATATATTGTACTGTCCTTAGTACCGATGTGATGTTCAACTGTAATGTTTCTGAAATCTTGATAAACTCAATCCTGTTACTAACGTTAATGTTCACTTCATGTGATGGCCATAATAATAAAAATAATAATAATAATAATAATAATAATCTTTATTGATACTGGATAGTTCTTTAAGCATTTAAACACTTGTCTCCCAAGAAGTCCAGTGAGGGCCATCCCTCATGGGTTAAGTGTTAATACAGGAGGAAACCGGAGTACCCGGGGAAAACCTGCGTTGTTCAGAGACAAACTACACAACACTCTTCTTACTTACAGTGTGGTAAATTTAATCGAACCCCGACCACAGTGGTAAGAGGCAAGTGGCTTAACCACTCGGCCACCGACAACCCTTGTAAAGTTATATAATCTATCTCAACATGTGATAAATTGTGCAGTTAAAGGGGAGTTTATAAGTTTTGTGACATAACTTTTTTCCACACTTTTAAAGGTACTCACAGTATTCTACCTACTTACAATTGACTAGTCCCAAACCTGGTATCAAGATATAACTCATAAAAGATCTGATGACGTAATTTATAATACGTATCAAAAAAATGTACAGGAACTCGGTACAATGCAATCAACAGTTATAACAAAGCCAGAAAACAACATCACAGAAGGCAATGCATCAACATTATCATTATACTAAGAATAGTTTAATCAGGGTTCTATGTAAATATTTTCATTTGAAGCTTGTAAATTCAGCTAGTGCCACTTTAATAGAGTTCAATACTACATATACACAAGTAGAAAACAGCGCCCTCTATTGAAGAACTGGAAAAATATGAATGGTAAAATTAACGTACGTCTTGGTCCATCTCTGATCTTGAACTTCGCTGTAGGGTTTCTAAGTCTCTTCTTGATCTGGTTTTTGGATAGACCTTCCATGTTCAGGTCAGGTTCAATTATAGAAGCAAGGGGTCTCTTCAAACTCTTTTTTTGTTTGTCTTTCTCAGTTTTATTTGGACTGTTGACCAAGAATAGATGGAATATAATGAGAGCATTTATATCATATAGCATGATTGGATCCACATTATGATGTACTTACTGTAATAGAATGTATGATAATATATGATTTTGATAATATATGATAATTGGGATAATTAAAGTTAATAAATGTAACCAGGATATTTGACCTGAAGTAGACTAGTTCCTATATGATACGAGTTATGATAACTATGATCATCTCCACTCACTACGTCTAGTCAAAGTCGTTACTCTAGCACAGAAATCTGTGCTACCCCGACAGCATTTATATAAATGTGATGTTATAGCATCCACGTGATTTAGTTTAGTACAGCTGTACTAATAGAATATTAATGAGCAATTGTCTGAAGGAAGTAACGACTGCCTGCCAATTTGTGATGGATTACTACTGACATGCGTCGTTTACCCTTCGTTCCCTGCACAGGGTTTAGGCAGATTAATGGTGAAATGTTTGACATCGAGTAGACATAGTGAGTGGAGATGACTGTAGTTATCATATCTCGTATCATATAGGAACTAGACAAGACTTGAAGATAAAAACTAAGTGTGCATGGTTACTGTTTCTTTCCCACAACTTACATTAGTCTGTGTGGTATGATGTGTCAGTTGGGCCACCCCACCCTACCATATACATGTATAGTAGTATTACTGAGTCAACAGAAACAGAAACAGAAACAGAAACAGAAAGAACAGAATCAGATACATGTACCACTTAACAGAGAAGCCTGTCAAGGGCTAAACAACACAAAGTATCTTACAGTCTTGGCTTTACATAAACTGGAAAATATTCAAACTTTACATCAACAAATGAAAACCTCCGACAGAAAGACCGTCAATTTGGACAAAATATATCTTATTTGTTATTCCTATTATAATTATTACCTACTTCTATTATAAGGCTGAATTCGATGTCTGCAACTTTAATTCTCCTAAAAACTAGCAATTTGAAGATAATGTATCCTGTTAATATCCATAATTAGCATAATTAGCATATAGTTCTGTTATGATTAGTACAATTATAATTTGAAGTCAAAAATGACATATAAAAGGATAATTTCAGAATATGGAAACTGAAAGATGGATTTTGTATTAATAAACACAAAATTATAGTCATCATATCTGCCATTCAATGTTTACAATGCTTCAAGTAAAAGAGTAAATTCATCACAAGATGACTGTGTGTGTCATTGAGCCCTAAGAAGTGTTAACTTAATAAATACAAAATTAATGTCATCGTATCTGCTATTCAATGTTGATAATGCTTCAAGTAAAAATTTAAAGTAAATTCATCACAGGATGGCTGTGTGTGTGTGTCATTCAGACTGGGTAGCCCTAAGAAAATTCATCACAGGACAGTTGTGTGTGCCATTGAGACTGGGTAGCCCTAAGAATATTCATCACAGGACAGTTGTGTGTGCCATTGAGACTGGGTAGCCCTAAGAAAATTCATCACAGGACAGTTGTGTGTGCCATTGAGACTGGGTAGCCCTAAGAAAATTCATCACAGGACAGTTGTGTGTGCCATTGAGACTGGGTAGCCCTAAGAAAATTCATCACAGGACAGTTGTGTGTGTCATTGAGACTGGGTAGCCCTAAGAAAATTCATCACAGGACAGTTGTGTGTGTCATTGAGACTGGGTTGCCCTAAGAAAATTCATCACAGGACAGTTGTGTGTGTTGAGACTGGGTAGCCCTAAGAATATTCATCACAGGACAGTTGTGTGTGCCATTGAGACTGGGTAGCCCTAAGAAAATTCAACACAGGACAGTTCTGTATGTCATTGAGACTGGGTAGCCCTAAGAAAATTCAACACAGGACAGTTGTGTGTGCCATTGAAACTGGGTAGCCCTAAGAAAATTCATCACAGGACAGTTGTGTGTGCCATTGAGACTGGGTAGCCCTAAGAAAATTCATCACAGGACAGTTGTGTGTGTCATTGAGACTGGGTAGCCCTAAGAAAATTCATGACAGGACAGTTGTGTGTGCCATTGAGACCAGGTAGCCATAAGAAAATTCATGACAGGACAGTTGTGTGTGTCATTGAGACTGGGTAGCCCTAAGAAAATTCATCACAGGACAGTTGTGTGTGTCATTGAGACTGGGTAGCCCTAAGAAAATTCATCACAGGACAGTTGTGTGTGTCATTGAGACTGGGTAGCCCTAAGAAAATTCATCACAGGACATGCTAAATTAATTAATGTCATCATATTTCCTTTGTCAGTGTTTATAATGCTTCAAGTAATGAAGAATAAAAAAGTAATTTCATCACAGAATGACAATTTTATAGACTCTAAACTTAATTACTTTTTTTTTTAATTTAATATATTTGAACTGCTTTTACTTTACAAGTATCAAAGTATGATATTGATTTCATTCATTGGTGATTTGTGCCATTGCAAGTAATGCTAAGAAGTGTCAACTCAATAAACAGACTTGTAAGACTGTGGTTAGACTGTTGACAGTCGCTCGCGCCTTTTTTTCGTACGTTTTATCTAAACTCCGATCCGGCGCAACACTAGTATAATCGATATCGAGGGCCGAAGGCCCGAGGTCGAGGGCCGAAGGCCCAAGCGAAATCGAAGAGGATTTCGAAGAATTGGAAATTGAGCTTACCAGCAAATTCGCAGCTTTAAAGGAATTTACCTTCCAAAAATTGCAAACAACAGATGCAAAGATTGATGAGTTAGGGGCAAAACTGTCCCAAGTTGAAAGTCGAATGGATGACATGAACTTCAAGGAGGAGTTTGAGAAGTTAGACGAAAGTCTTGGCAGTCTGAAGGGGGACTTTGAAAGTTTTAAATCCTCAGCTGCAAGTATTAGTGGTGATGCATTTGATGAGACCAGCAAAAAAGGAGATGGAGAGGGTGTGGAAGTAAAGAAAAGAAAGATAGGTGGTAAAAGTGGTTTTTAAAGGATTCGAGCCCCTTGTAACTTCATCACCGGCAGCCAACAAGAACATTACTAATTTGGACGATGTTGAGGATGCAAGTTTAAAGAAATCTTTAGAAGAGCATTATACTACAGCATCTATTCAAATTGGGAGGTTAACCCCTGTGCAGAACGCTTACTTTCACTATTATATGTTGGACAAGAATGGCGGATTTACATGTAAGACAGTTTCCACTATAAATATGAATTATGTATACTGCCTTACTGTCAGGAGACCCGATTTATATTAATTTATATTTTGCAAATCATTTGAACATTCCTTCAAATTTTTAAGTCGGTAATGGGATGAGAATATGTAGACGGAATTTATTTCATAAAATTAACTGTATCGTCGTATAGCGCTGATGAAACAAAAAACTATTCAACACTTCCAATTAGGACTTCGAGCCAGAATTCAAGGAATCAGTTAATTGAGTATTACAAATAAGTTACAAGAACTTGTTCTATAATCGATGCAAAATAGATACCTCTTAACGGTATTGTATGTTGGCCGGTAGCACCCAAATGAAAAAAAGGCGATAAATTTTATCATCAGAGTACAAAATGGAAGATATTTTTAACAATTATCATAAAATTTCTCGCATTATCTCATATACCGAAGTGACTAAAAAATCACGAAGAAATGTTATAGTATTCTAACAAAAGAGCTTACATTTTATTCACAGACGAGAAAATTAGTAACTGGTTTTAAAATTACCGCAAAAAGCAACCATAATATTTATATCATTTATTATTTCAGCTCGACGTTCAGTACTGGAAGCGCTCATTAAAGCTGGAGAAAAGGAAAGAATATGGCCACGGAAGTATGTGCCTTCTGGCATCAAGAACACTTTTATTGAATACCTGAAGGAGAAGGCAAAGAACATGCGAAAAAAGCAACTCTCACAACGGGCTTTGTCGGAATTTGCATTTGAATTTAATTTGTCTGGAGTGGAAGAAGATATTAGGAAATAAGTAATTGTTAACCAGTGAAGTTTCCATAGTTAAAAGAGTGCTTGTTTCAGTTGCAGTTGTTATTGTGTTTATTACTTTGTTTTATGGTAGAGACATAAGAGACATAAGAGACATAAAGTAGCAATAGTACATGTAATTTTTTTCATAGTTATAAGAGTTGTTGTTTAAGTAGCAGTTGTTATTGTGTTTAATACTTTGTTTTGTTATTTATGTTATTTTTTTATTGTTATTTATTATTTATATTATATATATTATATTATATGATATATTATTACTCTTGATTTTTGATATGTTATTTATGTGTTTTTTATATTTGTTTCTTACTGCTTAAATTACCGAAGTGTTCAAAGTGAAAAATAAAAGATGCCGCCGCCAGCGCGTATACCCACTACTTATCATGACATGTCACTGAACTTTTCAAATGAAAACATCCACCCGCCAAGCCAAAACATTGACGCGCGAAATAGAAAAGTTTGACGCGCGAAACAGAAAAGTTGAAGTCGGCATATCAAAAAGATAAAACCACGCCCAGTGTCTGAAGCTAAAATTTCATGATCAATCTAGTAACTATCATCGTCTGAGGCAGGTCGAGGTTCTAAACCTGGCGGCGATACGTAGGGGTTACCAGGCTAGAATGCCAACAAGGGAAAAACAATTGGAAACATGGCTTGAAAACATCGATTCTGAACTTCTGAACTACGTCGAGGCCCTGAAAAAGGCTGGTTACACGAGTTTGAGAGCTATTGCACGATTAACGTGTGAAGACATCCAAGACTTTCTACCTGAAATACCCCCGGGTCATAAACGACTGCTTATACACGAATCATCCAAGTTGCGTACCCCTATAAAGCAGGATGCAATCAAGTCATCAAGTGAGTCTGACAATGGAGCAGTAAGTAACTCGAAGGTGAAATCTTCTTATAATGTTGAGCAACTGCATGTTGGAACGAATCCCCACTTTGTCAATCAACCCACCACGACCAACACATCAATAAATGTTTCCGCCAACAAGGGGAAGCGGTCTCGTTCGCCAACGAACGAAGATGCTACTAGTATGTCACATACAGGTAAACAACAACGCAGTGATTTCTGAGGTTCATCGCAAAAATCCGTCCAGTCACACACAAGTGATACGCAAAAATCCGTCAAGTCACAGAGTGATACGTACATGACCCCAGTTGAGAAAATGAAATTTGACATGGATATGGAAATTGGAAATATTTCCGAAAATTTGCAAAGACTAGAAAAAGACCTATGTTGTATGCAGGAATCCTTTCGGCCGACTACAACAACCACGAAACACGGCCCTTCGTGCTGTAATTGTCACCAAAAATTAGGCCATAATGTGTTGAACTGCAAATTTCCGAAGTGTGAAAGTGCGTCATTCTGCAAAGACATCGGTCGAAGTGAACACAGAAAAGAAAAAAGAAAGATGATAAATCTTGGGAATGAAATCAAAGCAACTAAGGAGAAAATTAAAGAAAAGAAGCTGCAATTAGTGCAATTTTGTAAATCTATAACAGCAAGTCGTAGCACCTACGCTTCTAAAATTAGAGGCAAATTAATCAACAGCAATATGGACAAATATCTGTCAGTTGATGGCACAGTTAATTGGCTGGAAGTCAATACCGATGCACGAAAACTGGAGACTGTTCTGGGTGGTAATACGCCAGTAGAAACCTCAGATATCCAAGAACTTATCGCAAATTTCGAAGAAAAGTCTACTCCAAAAAATACTAAAACAAGGAAATGCAAAAGTAAAGTAATTGATTTGTGGAAAATGAAAGGAGTGAATTGGCCTGGGAAAAAAGACAGCTTTAGATACTACCCATGAGAAAGATGAAAAAACTCTGAACTCGGAAGCTCCGAAAAGCGATGTTGTTTTTGTGACAAAACAGCAAGATGAACTACTTCTGAAACTTGGTATAGAAGAGAGTATAAAGACGTATGAAGAAGAACGTGAAAGTAGAGCGACCGATCGTATTGACTCGGGGACAGATCACGATAACCTTTTAGACGACGTTTTCGTTGCATTGTCAAATATGCAACAACAAATATCCATCTTAACTGAACAACAACGGAAATCTGACAGCAGCGTCGGTCAAGAAAAAACAAACCCGTCTTGGAAAAATGAGACCTTGGAACAGAAGGCTGCATGTCAACAAAGTAAGCTGATGTCTAAGACTGTTCATTCTGATAATTCGGCATTTGGTACGGATACGTTTGAGGATGGAAACGAAAATGACAATACCCATAGACCACGTAGAAGTCTGTTCACTATGGAGTCCATATTGTCACAGTCAACGCCAAAACAACATGGCCACAACAAAACCTTGGACCACAATCGAGTAAAAGTCAAAATGGATAAGATGTATGAACAGCTACCAATTGCACCCTACTCATTTCCAATGCGTATACCTAACATATACAGCCAAAATAATAGTCAGCAATATGGTGGCATTACCCAGGACCAAATACCAGGGAACAGGCAAATTGAAATAGTGAATACACAACTAGATTATTTGCCATCACATCCTAGGATGTATCAAGATACATTTACGCAAGGCCATACTGATTTTTTTCCAACAGGTACACCTGCAGCCTGTCACTGATTGCCATCCTACCCTGCCAGCTACTAGTCTATGCACACCTGTAGGATCTACCACCCTGCCAGCTACTAGTCTATGTACATCTGTAGGATCTACCACCCTGTCAGTTACTAGTCTATGTACACCTGTAGGATCTGCCACCCTGTCAGTTACTAGTCTATGTACACCTGTAGGATCTGCCACCCTGTCAGCTTCTAGTCTATGTACATCTGTAGGATCTACCACCCTGCCAGCTACTAGTCTATGCACACCTGTAGGATCTACCACCCTGCCAGCTACTAGTCTATGTACATCTGTAGGATCTACCACCCTGTCAGTTACTAGTCTATGTACACCTGTAGGATCTGCCACCCTGTCAGTTACTAGTCTATGTACACCTGTAGGATCTGCCACCCTGTCAGCTTCTAGTCTATGTACATCTGTAGGATCTACCACCCTGCCAGTTACTAGTCTATGTACACCTGTAGGATCTACCACCCTGTCAGTTACTAGTCTATGTACACCTGTAGGATCTACCACCTTGCCAGCTACTAGTCTATGCACATCTGTAGGATCTACCACCTTGCCAGCTACTAGTCTATGTACATCTGTAGGATCTACCACCTTGCCAGCTACTAGTCTATGTACATCTGTAGGATCTACCACCTTGCCAGCTACTAGTCTATGCACATCTGTAGGATCTACCACCTTGCCAGCTACTAGTCTAGACTATGTACACCTGTAGGATCTACCACCTTGCCAGCTACTAGTCTATGTACATCTGTAGGATCTACCACCTTGCCAGCTACTAGTCTATGCACATCTGTAGGATCTACCACCTTGCCAGCTACTAGTCTAGACTATGTACACCTGTAGCATCTACCACCCTGCCAGCTACTAGTCTATGTACACCTGTAGGATCTACCACCCTGCCAGCTACTAGTCTATTCACACCTGTAGGATCTACCACGCTGCCAGCTACTAGTCTATGTACACCTGTAGGATCTACCACCCTGCCAGCTACTAGTCTATGTACACCTGTAGGATCTACCACCCTGCCAGCTACTAGTCTATGTACACCTGTAGGATCTACCACCCTGCCAGCTACAAGTCTGTGCACACCTGTAGGATCTACCACCTTGCCAGCTACTAGTCTATGTACATCTGTAGGATCTACCACCTTGCCAGCTACTAGTCTATGTACATCTGTAGGATCTACCACCTTGCCAGCTACTAGTCTATGCACATCTGTAGGATCTACCACCTTGCCAGCTACTAGTCTAGACTATGTACACCTGTAGGATCTACCACCTTGCCAGCTACTAGTCTATGTACATCTGTAGGATCTACCACCTTGCCAGCTACTAGTCTATGCACATCTGTAGGATCTACCACCTTGCCAGCTACTAGTCTAGACTATGTACACCTGTAGCATCTACCACCCTGCCAGCTACTAGTCTATGTACACCTGTAGGATCTACCACCCTGCCAGCTACTAGTCTATTCACACCTGTAGGATCTACCACGCTGCCAGCTACTAGTCTATGCACACCTGTAGGATCTACCACCCTGCCAGCTACTAGTCTATGTACACCTGTAGGATCTACCACCCTGCCAGTTACTAGTCTATGTACACCTGTAGGATCTACCACCCTGCCAGCTACTAGTCTATGTACATCTGTAGGATCTACCACCCTACCAGCTACTAGTCTATGCACACCTGTAGGATCTACCACCTTGCCAGCTACTAGTCTAGACTATGTACACCTGTAGGATCTACCACCTTGCCAGCTACTAGTCTAGTCTATGTACACCTGTAGGATCTACCACCCTGCCAGCTACTAGTCTATGTACACCTGTAGGATCTACCACCCTGCCAGCTACTAGTCTATGTACACCTGTAGGATCTACCACCTTGCCAGCTACTAGTCTATGTACACCTGTAGGATCTACCACCCTGCCAGCTACAAGTCTGTGCACACCTGTAGGATCTACCACCTTGCCAGCTACTAGTCTATGTACACCTGTAGGATCTACCACCCTGCCAGCTACTAGTCTATGTACACCTGTAGGATCTACCACCCTGCCAGCTACTAGTCTATGTACACCTGTAGGATCTACCACCCTGCCAGCTACAAGTCTGTGCACACCTGTAGGATCTACCACCTTGCCAGCTACTAGTCTATGTACACCTGTAGGATCTACCACCCTGCCAGCTACTAGTCTATGTACACCTGTAGGATCTACCACCTTGCCAGCTACTAGTCTATGTACACCTGTAGGATCTACCACCTTGCCAGCTACTAGTCTATGCACACCTGTAGGATCTACCACCTTGCCAGCTACTAGTCTATGTACACCTGTAGGATATACCAATATGATAAACCATGTAACTGTCAATTCACAATGTCTATCTGAAAACACTCAGTCAGTCGAAACATTACCCTTACTACAGACACAAAATGTAGAAGATGGAAATACAACCAATCTGTTAGCATTATATGAATCAGCTCGTCTACTTGAGAACTTGGGGATTTGTAAACATTTGAATGTGAAAGGGTGACTTCTACTAAGATACTAAAGTGATATCTGGAATGAAGGATAACTTGATTTATTTGAAGTGAGAATTATATTGTCCGTTGAATTAATAGTATTTTCTATAACACAAAACACTTTGCATTCATGTCATCACCAAAGACTATAGACCAAATTATACATTTACTTGCTAGTATGTGTCAAATAACAATATTACTACGGGAACGTCAAACCCTGTAAGATGACCCATGTGTTAGGGTAAAGTGAAATTTGGACTGGAGACTCAGTTGTCGACATGTCTCATGCTATTGTGTTTGTATACATGTCACATATGCCACATACTTTATATTAATATTTGATGACATTGATAATATACTGTAATTCACACCAATTATTTGCTACAAGGTATCTTTTTTTTCAACTGGTAATTATTTTGTTGCCAATAATCAATAAAATTGTTAAAATTAAAACTAGTTATCTTTGTTGCACCATGTTTCCATACAAAGCTTAGTGGTGAACACAAACCATTTAAAATAATCAAAATGGAAAATTATCAGTAAGTTATTGCATTCATCCAAACAATATTTCTGAAAACCCAAGAAATAATTGATAAGTGTACTCCTTATGCCTAGATGTCACATATATGAAAATTATCAAATTTGGGATTGAATGATTTTAAGTTCATAAAAATTAACATCATTTTATTTTGTAAAGTCAATTATTCAGACAATGTCCCTTATATCCATCATGTGATCAGAAGTGACTGATTTTACTGAAGTAAATGTAATCACGGCATACTTTGAGTTTCAAAAAATAGATTTGTTATAATATTGACTGAATTTTATTGAGTTGTGTGTTGGTTCTCAAAAGGCACATTTTCAAACTTGAATCAGAAGTGCTTGTTTTTGATGTTCACATGTTAATGTTCATTCTTATCAAAGAATTTCAAACTATACTATATGTTCAGTTCACATTATGATAATCATGGGTTACACATCATTAAAATATTGCAGTCTACAATTTTATGAAGTTTTGAATTAGTTGTAAATGTTGTGTCGTTGCTTCCGTTGGTAGTTTTTACGTAATTTACTGATGGCACTGATATTAAACTAAAACGATAAAGTCGCTTTCTTTACAATAGTTTTTGTTTGATCGTTACGTTGTTTATGTTTAGTCGGCCACATGAACCGTATTCTGAGAGCCCATCATATGTTCATACGCCGCCGGTAGTTTTTACACGTAATGATAGCAAGGATAGGAGGTAATAGGTAACTTACTATATCGGCAAAATCATGAAACTTGAAAAAAGCGAGTGTCGAACAAGTGAAGATGTTATAAATATTTATTTACACACTAAATAAGCAAAATAATACACAAAAATTACATGCACGATAACAGTCCTTGAGTCGGAACCATTTGAGCTCCTTCGACTCGCAGCTAGCTAGTACTTCTACTACTCATATAGTCCTGCTTGCATACGGATTCCGGGACTTGATTCTGACAATTGTCCGGCCTACGGCCCTCCATCACTCGGGCCTTCGACCCTCGATATCAGTATGCGATTATACTAGTGAACTACGCCGGATCGGAGTTTAGATAAAGCGTAGGAAAAAAAGGCGCGAGCGACTGTCGTCAGCTCGGGCCTTCGGCCCTCGATATCAGTTTGCGATTAGACTAGTGTTGCGCCTGATCGGAGTTTAGATAAAACGTAGGAAAAAAAGGCGTGAGCGACTGTCGACAGTCTAGACTGTGGTAAATGTAGTGATATACATGTACATAACATTAAGGGCCGATCGCACAATGTCACACAAACTCAATAAAGCAACATCATTCATTTACGACAAACCCCCTCCCCCTCACCCTAAACAAACATTCATAAGTGCTACATTGACATATTTATATATGATGTAAGCCCTGATAAAAATTGTAGAGGTCACACCACTATGATTGATGCAATGTAAAAACATGATGGGAAACACATTAAAATACTACTGGAAACCCAGTACTGTATATCACATTAGAAGTAAATTTTATAAACTTATCAACAGCTCAGTAGTAAATACAGAACTTGTTTTCATTCAAGGTGTGAAAGTTTTCTAAATTTGATTAGAAGTGCGAAAATGAAGTTCAGCAATTGCATTGATGCCATACCCCCTCCCCTAAATGAAAGGATTCATTTGTTGAGGTTGTGTGACATTGTGCAATTATTACCCATATACTCAATCCTCACACCATATGACCACTTTCAATAGAAACAAGACTAAATACTTTAAACTTGAACATTTTAGCTAAAGACTTATTTACACTTATTTTGCAGGAAAACAAAAACACAAAAAAAAATGTGAATATACTAGTCTTCTCGTACATGAACACAGAGTATCAGTCTGGTAATTAGTAAAAAATAAGTAGTGACTAAAATTGCCTTCTTGCGCATGAACACAGTGTATCAGTCTGGCAATTAGTAAAAAGAAGTAGTGACTAAAATTGCCTTCTTGCGCATGAACACAGTGTACCAGTCTAGTAATTAGTAAGAATTAGTCTTTAAGAACTAGCTGAAGACTCCAAAATTCTCCCTAGTGTTACTTCATCTTGATCTGTGTCTCTAGTGTCCTTTAAATTGACTGATACTACCTTTGCATAATCTAGTACAGTGTGTACATCCACTCAGTGAATTCACTCTAATTAGCCCTGATAGACCTTAATTAACTAGTCCTTCAGTTAACATAGCTATTATCTTTTCACAGACATAATGATCAAATAAAAGTGAATGGACTGAATTTCCTGTTTGTGCAGAAAATTTGAATAATTACTTATTGAGTATAATCACTTCTGCTTGACTGTGTAAGGCTGGGTAGAAGCAATGACGACATTTAAAGTACATATTAAACATAAAACATGGTAAAATTAAGCAATAACCCCCGCCGAAGGCGGGTATACACGAGATTTTGGTACAATTCGCGACATATAGCACGAGCCGAATGGCGAGTGCTATATGGAGCGAATTGTACCAAATTCGAGTGTATACCCGCCTTCGGCGGGAGTTATTGCTATTATATTATATCAAAATGTGTGTATATTTCTTCTAAATGTGATTCTGTGGTTATTTATATGCCCGAAAAGGCGAATTCGCACATACAGAAAAAGATCGTCGGTAATAGATCGTCGGGAACGAGCATATTTTAATGAGTGGATACGTTCATGTAGCCCCCACACACACTGCATGAACACAACCATACACTGCATTGCAATGCATTGCATTGCATTGATAAATTACTTTATTTACATCATATAATGCATAACGAAAACGCGTTGAAAACTAGCAACAAAGAAAAGGGGGCAAGAGGTCAAAGAAAGTAACAATTTTGTTTGGATATTTTCATAAGAACAATACAATCTTGTACACTGCTAAAAATAGATGTCTCGGCGTTGAATCGGAGAAAGCGCGAGACAGTAAATCAGAGACGCGACGTTACACAGTCTACTTTAATTTAATGGGTAACAAATTGAACATTGACCGAACCTGAAAATGTACAGTTTCGAAATAATCCTGACGCACCTTGACTGATGGTTAAAAGTTGAATCGGTGTTGCTTGATTCAACGCGTAACGAGAGTAGGACGCTGAGACGGCTCGTTGCATGGGGAGAACTTGTACCTTATCAGTGCTGTTGAAGCCACTGATCGATCGTTGCTTTCGATCGCAAGGTCATCAGTGGAATTATTTGGACTACTGTAACCCAAACTATTGTACAGGATACCTGACACACCTTTACTCTGGGGAAGTGTTAACTTATTGGTATAAGAACAAACACATTCAGCTTGTATGTACTATTCATATGCTAGTTTAGGGGCCCATTTTACCACTGCCAGCCGTGGTAAAATGGGATTTTACCACAGTTATTATCCAATCAGAATGGCGCATAGTAGCATGATATAATATAATGTACATTTTAAAATGAATATCTAAATGAACATTTCTGTTTTTTTATAATTTCTTATTCCAGAAGTCTGACTCATTTAAATTTCATTTCTAGTAATAGTGATAACAAAATTTATTTTTGAAGTCTGTTGGAACCTGTTTTAATTTGTGCTGACTGCTTAGGAAAATTGCCCCATCCATGTTTCAATTTGTCTATTTTTTAACAAACATATGATTATATAGTGTGGGTTAGTTGTCACCCCCCCCCCCCCAATGCATCGAACAAATATTTCGTTTTTTATTTCTAAATCCAATTATTTTATCTGGTTTCATTACAGTAGTTTTTATTAATGGTTTAATGTCAGAGAATTTAACATCTGCCAAATTGCCCAGCAGGTGTTTAGCAAAATATAGTGGAGTCACTAATTGTATATCCACAATGCACCCAATTACCGGAATGACAGCAATCTCGCCATACATGTGTGTGAACCTTGTAAATTCGCAGCTATTAGCATTTACTTACAGATATCACATACGTTATCAAGATTGCACTGGATTAATTAGCAGTGTTTGTGGACATTTTTCACTTCCAAAGCATGTAATCAATATAACTAGACCCTGGCCAAAGTTGCGCATGAGCGCACCCAATTGTGTCCATACAAAATTTGGAATGTTTCACTACGTAACCTATACAGTTGTGCTTATTCAGTCAGTATTTTACATTGTCAAAATACTAATAAGTTATATAATATCAAGTCATTAAAGAACTGCTGATTCTACAATATACATGTATGTCAAAGTGTGCTACAACTAGAATTTACTATTAAATTTTATTGTTTCATTAAAAAGATTGCATTAATTTTATTGATACATGAAGATTATAGAAGATTTTTGAATCGTTTTAAAGATTTAGAATAACTCTACCAGCAAAGCATTTATCAGATCTCAAGTTAATCTCCTGTCTAAGTTGCATCTTTACAAATAATGCTATTTAATATAAAGTGGCCATATGGATGTGAATTGGGTATTTATTTTGGATTTTTAATTTATATAACAACTTTACAATGTTTTTCTACTTGAAAAAAACAGTGTGAAATCACACATACCAAGACCTTGTTTGTAACTCAGTTAATTGCAAAAAGATGCAAACAGTGTAAAAAGTTGTTTTTTTTGTATGTACAATAACAAACATTTTACACATATTTTTAATGTTTTTCAATTACTTGAGTAACAAACAAGGACTTGGTATATATTTCACATTGTTTTTTTCAAGTAGAAAAACCTAGTAATGTTGTTTTATGAATAAAAAAATCCAAAATAAATACCCAATTCTCATCCATTTGGCCACTTTAAAGAAGAATGTGCACGCTTTGGGTACTTCTTTCACTGAAAATCAGAGTTCTTAAAATCACTCTGAAATTTGACATGAAAACTTGTTCCTGGTATGATCCTTTCCGTTCGAAAAATAATAAATAGGAATTTGGAGATACACCATCTTGTCTTCTTGACTAGATGGCAGCCATATTGGATTCCAAAATGGCTTAATTCAGAATTTCACAAATTTGGACGATAACTCTAGATTTTCTTCTTGATTTTTCTTGAGGATGGGTTTGAGTTTACTTGAACAAAGTAAACAGTAAAAGTTTAAGTTTTCTACTTCTACAATATACTATGTTAATTATTCCAATAATTTATTGTATTTGTATCTGTATAGTCTCACGATATCCTAAGAAATACATAAGAAACATTCTGAAATAGAAATCGAGTCATAACCCAATTACAAAAGTAACCATTAGGAGATAAGTAGACAAAAATGTCATGGTAACGTTTAATATAATAATAGTTTTATTCCGTATAGTGTAACGACATCCTGCAGAGGAAGATATAATTACTGAAGCGAATCTCCTATATCACACGTACATGCTGCCACAAACTGTTACGGTAATGCCTTTAGAAACCATCCCTTAGTTAAGTGGCATCTCTTTTCCTCCGGATGTAAAAAAAAACTTTATATGGCATATGATCAATATCTATACTGGGTTTTAGTGAAAAGTAGAATATGATAAAATCTAATTAAAAAAAAGACTTGTTTGGCTTTATTTTATTTTGGCTCCATGAATTAAAAACTTTTGTTTGCCATCCATGGATTTCCCCTAAATCTACCAAAAAGGCAAACACAGAAAAAGACCACAATGCTAGCATGTCATGTAAAATTAACTTTTTTGATGATTCATTTTCTGACGGTTTGTACCTAAATCTGGTGAAATGTAAATGCCAAAGTCCACATTTTGATTGTCTTAAAACAACAATTTAGAAGAATGTGTAGTTATAAAGGTATGTGAATGATCTTTCCATTTACAATATTATGACATACGGCCTTACATGAAAATTTTGAGCAAAGCAAAATGTGTTTGTTTTTTCTAAATCTACTAACAAATCTACCTGCACGCAGACAGCAAACAAAATGGCTCCTTAATACAGTATTTCAAATCTACTGTGTTTTGTCATTTCAAAATTTCGTAAAAATTCATGTTTTCATTGGTTAATTATAAATTTGTATTCCTAAAATCATAATTTTCATGCTAAAAATCATTTGTATTCGTAAAGTTCATGTTACTATTCATGCTTACATCATATTTTTATGTTTCTCAAAAATTTATTGGTATTCGTTAAACTTCCATAAATTGTATTTTTTGTGATTTTCATTATTGTGTTCATAAATAATATTTTCATGTATAAACTTATTTTTACATTGGAGAAATCTTATATTTGCTTGCTGTAACCTTATTGATCCTATTTCTGTTGTACACAACAGCATTATTTACAGTGAAAACATGAATTTTATGAATTTTATGAATACAAATGAGATTTTTTTTTTGCATGAAAATATGTTTTATTTGAATACTGCAACACATGGCCCACCATATGGCTGTGTATGCTAGTTATAGATAATGTTACTACGCTTGCAGCATTCCCCAATTTTCGTGTTACTAGTTGACCCCATTTAAGACAATCTCAAGTAAATTGTAAAAAAAAAGACTCTTTGTAAAAAGACAATGTAAATGATGCCAATTATCACACTGAAAAACATTATACATTTATGAATGCGAAGTGTGAACTTGAACTATAAGGTGTTACATTATATCCACAGTGTAATGTAATGTGTGAGTTACATGACAAGCATTCTTCAGTGCATACCTTTTAATGAAGTGGTGATGTTCAGTCTGATCACTAACTAGTTTTACATTCGATTTTACTAGGAAAACATTTTTAGTCAGTTGGAAATCTCCAAGTTGCAAATCACAAGTTTCTTCTGGGGATTTGTGATTGTAATTAGGCTCTGAAGGCATGGACATTGTGGTTAGGGAAGCTAATTTAGCTATTCATAAGTAAATATTACATGAGGGCTTCCCCAAAACAATGTTCAGGCCTTCAGAAACCTGAACTCTGTCAATCCATATATATAGGATCAGAGAGGCAACAACTTTTGCAACTTTTCTAGCTGATGTACACAATATCTAGGGGTATGAACCTAATTTCCTTTGTTTTATAGGCTAAAATAAACATAAAAAAGTCAATGAAATTAATATCATTTCATGTACACTTTATAAGAATGAAAAGGACAGACACTATAGACTGAAAAGAACAGGAAATCATGCCATAATCAGTGCAGTATTATACCCTGTTATCAGGGTTTGGTGGGCTAATTAATGGACCATAAACATTGTCAATGTACACAATGTAATCACAGCCTACAGATTACTGTGTTGAAATATAGCGCTAAACATCCTCAATCAACTCCTGGCTCTAACTTCAGTTTGAGCACTGTTGAAATAAGAAGTGATTTGCTTGGCCATAAATGGGGAAATCACTGATATGCACATTATCATAAGGTTGAGAAATTGTCAGAGTATATATGAATTGGCGTAATTCTAAGATAAGACAGGTGGGGTTTGAATACCATTCTTTTAGTGGAATAGTTCTCTAATGTGTATTAGTTACTGTTATTGTACAAACCTAAAAACATTAGACATTCAACAGCTACTGTGTTATTGTATGCCACCTTTCAGAAAAAAGAGTGTTGAGAAGAAAGCCTGTGGTCTAGCAGCTAGACTACTCCTGGCTCTAACTTCAGTTTGAGCACTGTTGACATAAGAAGAGATTTGTTTGGCCATAAATAGGTCATAATGTGTTACATTTCCTGAGTATATATGAGTTGGTTTAATTCTAAGATAAGACAGGTGGGGTTTGAATACCATTCTTTTAGTGGATCTTATGACATTCAGATTGGAGAGAATGATGATATCTGATGTAAGCAGAAGAGATGGAGAAGGACAGCACTGTAAATAACAACACTTAATAAAGAAATCAGGCCTTTTCTTTGATCAGATTGAAATGATATTAGTGATATGTAGACACTTTACCTTGGTCTGATGTAAGGTTGACAAATCCAATGAGGGAATGGTAAAATGCCATCATTTATTCCATCAGAGGTTTTCATATCATCATCACATCTCTTCCTCAGTTGTTTGTTTAGGTCAATGATTGCGTCTAGTGTCTTGGCTATAGCTAATTCCATTCTCAGATCGATATGAACCTGTAATCTGATTGGTCAAATATTATCAAATTTTCAGTGAGTTCTTTAAAAAAATTTGTACATTACTGGAGTAAGACTGTGTTAGAGGACACTTTTCTGAAGAATGCTGAATATGTAATAACTATTACAAATGATAATTTTTTGAAGAATTTTACTAATCAAGCAGAAGTAGCAAATACAGACACACACAGACACACACACACAAACACAGACACAGAGCGACACAGACAGACACAGACAGACACACAGACAGACACGGGCACACACACACACACACACACACACACATCCATTGATACATACATATACAGACACTCATTCACAAATACATGTACAAATACACCCTCCCATTCCCATATACACACAAACCATATACATATTTCAGTGTGAACATTACAATTCAAACTTGTGATACAAAATTTACTGGAATGGCAAGTAATCAATTGTGTATAACACTGTGTGGTACTTATTATATATGATGTGGTGCTAGAGTTGTATCTGTGGTACAAAAACTTACGTGTGGTGCCACAGTTTAAACAGGTGACCTCTGACATAGGAGAGAGGACAGGGATACTGCTGTACAAGATCTAGATATTCTTCACCCATATCAGCTATATGTGGTTGGATTCCATGAAATAATGCTGGATTGTGCAAATTACCCTCTGAAATAAAGTCACTCTGGTTTTTAAGTCAAATGTCTGAAATTTATTTCAATTCTGTTCAAGGCTGCCAAGAGTACATGAACTGCATGTTTTGAAGTGATTATTATCGATGATATGCAGCTTCTAGAACACTTAATAATGACATACAAGTTCTTATACACACTCTGGGTAAAAGAGGTCAGAGTGGGCCTACTATATATTGTTGTACTTTTCGGTTGTGATTTGCTCTGGTATGTTCTCAATGTCATCATACGCACAATATACGTGTATATATGCATGTGTATAATTGAAAAAAAAGTGAACAGTATATTCCTCAAGGAGCAAATACTCCCCTTCCCCACGCCAAGTCACAGGCAAGTTAGCTCCATCATCAGCTGTACAACATTATGGTACACCTTTTAACACACAGTGAGTACATCCAGTGATGGCGTACCATCACAGCTATGTCCCACCATCAGCTGTACTGTACAGCAATGTTATACATCTCGTAGGGTACCAATGGCAAAACTTGGTATAATAACATTCCAAAAATAAAAGCAGCCCAGGAGATGTGCAATTAATTATTTAGAGTTACACTAGTGAAAAACTGGGGGTGAAGGAGTCAAATTATTAAAGGGAATAGCACTCCAGGAAATAGCAACATTTTCATAAACTATGGGTTCTGGAGAGCCATTTCATGATTTTACATCACCTACAATTACTTGTGATTTCAGAGAAACATCAAGTTGATCTTGTACCTTTACAGGATAACTTTGCTGTGAGCCACTGTATGATGGGAGTCAGCATAAATAATATATTCATGTTGTACATTGAATATTCATGAATCCTGAGTGCTTATTCCCTTCAGTGTACAACATCTCTGTGGGTATATATGGTCAATTCCAGTTCTTACCTGCTGACATGACCCCTTCTACACCAGTCTCTATAAGACATCTCTCTACATCACTCATGTATTGAATATTACCATTAGCATACACTGGTATTTTCACATTTTGTCTGAAATTGAAGGAAAAAAGTCATTGGGATGTTTTTGAAATTTTGTATAAATATGTAGATTTCACCTTAGTACTACAATCACTGTCATATTTTGAATACAGTATTACTGATTTAAAGACAACACTTTGCTGAGGGCAAAATTCAGGGTATAAATGCTGGTAATGGTATGATGTGGTCATATGGATAAGGAATTGGTATTTATTTTAGATTTTTAAATTTATAAAACAATTTTATCTTATCATGGCTTCCTACTTTGAAAAATTACTGTGAAACATCATATCCTTGGTTGTGACTCAATACATTGCAAAAAGCAATAAAAAAAATTAGTAAACAATTTTGTCATTGTACATGCAATAACAAACATTTTACACATTTATTAATCATCTGCTATTTATTGAGTTACAAACAAGGACTTGGCATATGTTGTTTTGCATTGATTTTTCAAGTAGGAAGCCATGATAAAATTGTTTTATAAATTAAAAATCCAAAATGAATATCCAATCCTTATCCATATCAGGGCTCGAAATTAACTTTTTTCTTTTGAAGTCCTAGTATAGTAGGCTACCAATTTCAGAAATTGGTAGCCCAAGGATTGTGACCTGTAGTCCCATATTCCTGAACTGAAAACAGATTTCGTCTATTGGAAATATGTGTGTTATTAAAATACTATCATGTCCATAAATCTACCATCCTTTAAATCATCACATAATCAGTGGTAGCCTGAGTGGGCTACCAGCTGCAAACTATGGTAGCCCCATTACCAGAATTGGTAGTCTGTGGGCATGGGACTACTGTTAATTTCAAGCCTTGCATATGACCACTTTAAAGTTCAAATTCATTACTTACTTGACAGCCTTAATGTACTTCCAGTCAGCTATACCAGTTAGAACTCCTTTCATTTCTCTTGTTCTACCATGTACTGTTAGCAGTGATACACCTGCCTTCTCTATCATCTGAGCATATTTCACTGTTTTGTCAATGTCTTTGAATATTCGTATCTTGCAAGTTACGGGAACCTTCAGTGATTTGACTGCATGGTTAACTGTAGACATAGATGGCAGACATATTACAACTAGTAACACTGAAGTAAAGCACTTTCTCTATGTGCTACACTAGTTTATAGCATTCATATTACACAATGTAAGATATGTTATAATTCATTTTGCTCGCACAATCACAGGTTACATTGTCTGTAAGTAAACTTTGGATTGTTTCAACTGACAGGTCACACGTTCTACACACCAGGGGCACACCACCTACACCATGTCTATGATGACGTTATTGTTGTAATGCTGCCTTGCTGTAAAATAATCACATCATGCAAACACAAAAACAAAAATTTGATTTCTAGTCACTAATAATTACTGTCCTGTGGCCACAACAAATAATTATGATGGGGTCAAAATACTTAAGGACCCCCCTCCACCCCCCACCCCCACCAATATCAAATGGTTTACCTCATATCATATGAAAACTTTACTATTTTGAAGGGGCCCATTATTTCTTTTATTATATCATTGTATCAGTAATTACATTATTATATTACTATTCTATATCATTGTGTTAACCTAAAGTTATGGCTACTGCAGGTGTAACAAAAGGTGTTATTAATGTTATGTCTGTATTTGAGTATACAAGAAAACAATGTCAAGATACAGACAAATATAAAACTGATAACTTACGGATTCTGTAGACTAAATCCCATTCATCCTGTAAGAATGCACCATAATGACCTGAAGGGAATAACAGGAAGTGAAATTATTAAACTTGACTCAAATTTTGTCATCTCATGGTACAAAGCTTTAGTGATAACATTCAAGTAGACCGCCTCAAACTATCGTAAAATATTATAATTATCGTTCAGAATTCATTATCATTATTTTTGCGAGTATTTTTTTTTTCACTGAACTAAAATTCCAATGAAAATGCTTCTTATACATGATACATTGATAGGTGTCATGCATACCTCCTTGATAATACTTACCTCTCTTAGTAATGCACACAGTGTTGACAGCCAAGATTCAGATCTATGTCCACCATTATAACTAGAGGGGGTTGTCTGTACAAAAGGTCCATTGATTACTTGTGATAGGTTACTTACCTCTCTTAGTAATGCACTGTGGACAGCCAAGATTCAGATCTATGGCCAATATCATAACTAGAGGGGGTTGTTTGTACGAAAGGTCCGTTGATTACTCGTGATAGGTTACCTACCTCTCTTAACAATGCACTGTGGACAGCCAAGATTCAGATCTATATCCACCATTATAACTAGAGGGGGTTGTTTGTATGAAAGGTCCGTTGAGTACTCATGATAGGTTACTTACCTCTCTTAGCAATGCACTGTGGACAGCCAAGATTTAGATCGATAGCATCAACACAGTCTTCTGCTAGCTTTGCAGCTTCCACAAAGATATTAGGATCATTAGCACAAAACTGTAAATACATCAAACACCAAATGTAAATTGTAAATAATTCTGTTGCCTTCATTTCTATTTCCTCGTTTAGGTACATCACTTTACATGAGTGATATGATTCATCACATACAACCACTGTAAAGTCCATGGCTTGTTTGCAAACCACGACTATCACATTGTCATTACACAGAGTTTGATCAAAAGTTATTTTACCTGTGTGCTCCCTACCTTTGTTTTGCTCAAGGTGGTAAGTAAGTAAAATCTATCTTAGTTCCTCAGTCATTTTACCTGGGCTCCCTAGCCACCAGTTATTTATTCACTGTATGTGGTAAGGCCTTACAAAAACAATTGTGTGGTTCTGATTACACTCAATTTCCCGTGGGGTAGGTAGATTTTTTATTTAAATTGTCTTTTAAATATTTTTTCATATGTGAGTGTCTAGTTCAGGTTATCTTTTTCCTTGTACATGTATATAATATGGTCTCTGTGTTATTGGCTTCTTCTCATCAGATGTATAGCCATTACAGATCGAAAGAACAGTTTTATGTTGTCTTTTTTAAATTGATGTCAGTTTCCGCATCCAACATTTCCTGCGAGACTTCACAATTTTCACGATTTCATTATTTTTTCTCGAATACATAAAAAAGTTTAGGGTCGGTATCAACTAGGTGGGGGTCGGGTAACCGGAACCAAGCAATTTTTTTAGGCCTAATTAGGTAGTTTCCCACTTATACCATACCAAAATGACATTGAAATTTAATTCAAATTGTATTGTGTTGTAAAGGTACATGTATGGAAATCAAAGGAAATCTATGCAGGTTTCACCCAGTTTCTCTCCAATTCCAAACTAAAATACTAACAATTTGTGTTCACTAATTTACCCACTAAATATAATTTAGGCCTAAATATTTTAGGCTCTGTTTCTAATACATAGGTATCCCATAAAGGTCAAAGGTCAAATGAGGTCAGCATGCTACATTTATTGCAAGGGTGGTAGCATATATCATGTAGGGTGCAGTGTGCTCTCTGAACCAATTTGACATGCCACCGACACACATAATTTCTCATAACCGCACCACAATTTGGTATTCCCCTATCTCTAACTATGTGGTGACTAACAAGAAATGCCAGTTTTTCTCTTTTCGACTCACAACAACAAAATTTGGCTATCACTAGAGATTGCACTGTGGTAGGGTGTCCATGCTATACTTACCTGCATTATCAATGGTCTATCCTCAGGACAGGAATGTAAGGCTTCTTTTCTGTAACCTTCATCACGTATAAATACCGAGGCATGAAGCATAGGAGTATAACACAACTGGGCACCGTAACGTCTACTCAACATTCGCCACGCCAGTTCACTTTGGTCCACCATCGGCGCAACTACATACTTCGCTGAGTTCAGAACTTTCTCCCAAAATTCAAACTTTTCAGCATTTCTTGCCTCTGAAAATAAAACAGGAGTAAACAAACTGTGTAGTCAAATCTTTTCTTGGTAAAACTGTTTTTTGCGTAGTTGAGCATTTTCTCCAAAAAATGCAACATTTTACTTACCTCTGAAGAAAATGACATTTTAAAACAATTCCACAAATTTCAATTTACAATGTTTGTATTTCTCCTGATATACTTTCTATTTTTGTTTCCACTTTGTTACTCATTACCACGTTAAACTGCAACCATGACTTTCTTCGAAACACAACTCCTCAGCTTGCCATGCACGTACAACATTACAGATTACAGGTACAATCAATTACTGTTTTCTATCAATGTTTTCTCTGTGGTATTACTCACTCATCAAATCATCTACATATTTGTGATGAGTTTATCATCTTACATCGTTAACATATTTGCGATATATTTATCTTCATTCTAGCTGCAATAATTGTGGCGTTTGATGTGATTTTGAGGGCTTTTTCGTCTGTTTTTGTGCCTTTCTTCGTTCGGACGTTTCCTCCGGAACAAAAAAAGGCACAAATCAGATGAAAAAGCCCTCAAAATCACAGCAAACATTACAATTATTACAGCTATTTTCATTCATACATACAACCCCATCCACCACCACCCCCCTCCCCCCAAAAAAAACACACACACAAACAACCACTAGCACTAACTAAGTCAATGACATCTCATGTAAAGACGGAGTTCTTGTTTATGACTGTCAATCATATATCAATATTACAAACATTGGTCTTGGTTGTAGATTAAACCATGGAAGTATAACTCATAGAAGTATAACTTCCATGATTAAGCCAAATGACTTAACCATGCATGTTTACCACAGGTACTCGAATCAATCTGTATGATTTTAAAAAAAATATGTATGGTAAATAAGACTTTAATACCATACATATTTGTTTTAAATCATACAGATTGATTCGAGTACCTGTGATGTTTACGATTCGAGTGGGGAATACAATTTTTTCTGTCTGACGTTACGTAACGTTATGCTGTAGTTCGCCAACTGCAGGACATACTGGCAAGCAAGAAAGTGTACTTTGAGGTTGCACTTGTGTCAAGTTGTTGTATGACTTGTCAAATATATACCATACCTTCGTGTTCTACATTCGAATCCCCCATTTTCAACGATCGATAATCTTGCAAAGGGTTTGACAATATCTACATGTATATCACCCACGGGATATCATCGTGGCCAACGAAGATATGATGAAACGAACGGAAACAGACTTCAGTGACCGCACGATGATGTTATGGTGAACCCCCTAAGTTAGGAAACATTGTATTACTTCCGGGTCACATTGTAGGTCGTTTGTAAATGCATGTGATCAATATATTTCCTTTTTTATTTGTTGCCTGTTTATGTCATAGTATAGTGTAGTGTATCGACTATGTAATCTCGCAGACGTGAAGACAGCCGCCTCGATATTGTAAGCAGGGGCATGTAGTTGCTTCAAGGCCACGCTTGGCATGTACAGGTTACGTGTTGCCCGAAGTGTGTGATATTCACATCATCACAGTGTACGTTGAAAAGCGAAAGTAATTAATGCTCTGACAACGCTAGTCAATATACATTGTTCTGTATACCGACGCCGCTGACATGCCGGCATAATCGAATGGATATGGCTGGACCATTGAACATGGATATGTTATAATAAGATAGGTGATTGAACACTGGATTCCTGTTGTTTAGAACTTAGAATTAGTTTTTTTTGTGTGTGTTGATGACAATGAAACACGATGTTTAGTGTGACAGAGACCATTGTTCGTGATGATGTCGAGTTACGTTATTAACGACACACCTACTGAAGAGTAGACAACAATATATATTGTATTGCCGTGACGAATTCGAACTGGTCGATGTGACTGCCTTTCATGTCTTTGTTACTGTAACGCTATTAGTTACCATGAAGTCAATTTGCTCAGGCTTGTCTCCAAGAAAATGTTTCATTTATCTGTGTATCACCACTGCACTGGTCGTCACCCTGACTTACACCTTTTCGGAGCTCATGTCACCAAGTAACCGCACAAGACAGACAACAAAACAGCACTCGTATAGTGCTAGTATCAGTGCACTCGAGAGAGCGAGAGCTAGACAGTCGAACTTGACTGTAGCGTCGATTATCAAGGGAGTAGACTTCAGCCTTGAAGAAGGAAAAAACGCGTCGCTTAGAGAAGAAGCATTTCCTGGTGAGTTTGACATTCCTAAGGAAACACTCAGGTTCTATCAGTTGAAGATTGGTAAGCTAGCACCTCGCGATCGGCTACGAGAGAAAATGTTGAAAGAGGTACCAGACGAAGCACATCGCGTCGTAATGAAAATTATCGTTTCATCAATAGGACGAAGCAAGTATTTGATATTACCTAGTGAAGTGCAGGAGGCTGTTTACAAATATTGTCTAAAAAAGGCTGGATTTGAAAAACGATTACCGACCGTTATAAATATCGGAGCCAAGAAAGCGGGAACTACAGCGCTTGGTTTATTTACCAGGTCGCATCCTCAGGTAGCTTCAGCGAACGGAAATGAAGTTCACTATTTTGATTGGAACTACGAGCGTGGAATAGAGTTTTATCGGTCTCGAATGCGGTATTCTGGTCCAGGACAAGAAATCTTCGAGAAAACTCCGCGATACTTTATCACCAAAGATGCACCGAGGAGGATTAGAGATGACATTTCGCCAAATGTAAAACTGATTCTTAGTGTAAGAGACCCAGTTGAAAGAGCTCTGTCGGACTATCATCACGAAGAAGAGCTTTATACGAGAATGCAACGAGAGAGCAGACGGAAAGGCTCACCTCCACGACAAACACGAGGACCTGACATTGCACCAACATTCGAGGCAACTGTACTAAGGGAGAACGGCGAAATAAATACGGGGACAGAAATTATACACGTTGGATTATACGTAGAACATCTTAAACGATGGCTTCAGTATTTTCCAATGCGACAGATTCTAGTCCTTGACGGAGATAAACTTACGAAGGAACCACTTCAGGCAATGAAGACTGTCGAGAAATTCCTAGGAATAAGCTCGTACTTTACTGAAAACCACTTTCAATTTAACAGACTTCATCATGTTTACTGCCTAGCACTGCCGAGTCCAATGTGTAAGTTCAGTTCCCCACATACAATACCCAAGCCAGTAATTAGCAACGACCTCAGGACAAAAATGTACGATTTCTACCGCCCCTATAATATAAAGCTGATGGATTTACTGAACCAAACCTTTTCGTGGGGCAAGTTATAGGAAATGATTACATTCCTTTTACTTGTAAGACAGCTGAAATCGAGGTTTTGGCTATCTAAGATAGAAACAAACTAAAACTATTGTTGCGACATGACGTGTACTCGCAATAGGGTAGCGTTTCTGAAGACTTCCATGCTCTAGCAGTGTACATATTTGGGACTTTAATGTTTTCACTATCTTGATCACAGGGTGATTCGTATAACACAGCATAGATGTATTAGAGGCATTCCTATCACTCTATAGTCTATCACATCGAACAACATTAATTAGTTCTATTTTGTGTCTATCTTAGTAAATAAAGCCTCAACCTGGATTGCAGCTGGGGGTAATGAAACAGGGGACCGCACATTTAGAAAATTAGCTACTATACGTATACCATTATGGAAGGTGACAGTTGTTACGATTGATGAATTTGTCCTTTCTCTTCTGAAGTGGATTTGTTCGAGTGTAGAAGTTTACTGCCTATGAGAGTTTCAATATTTAATGCAGTGTTGTGAATTGTGCATTGACGTATGACTAGTGGTTCGTACTATAAGTTGTGAGCTTGCCGTGAGTTGCTGGTGCAGATCTTACTTAAAGTGCCGATGTCAAATTATTACCTTCCACTGTTGTAGTGTAGAGCCAAAGCTTGAATCACTAACAGGTCACCAGTGTAATAGCTAGTAATAGGCGAACTCGAAATTTGAATATTCTGCCAGCTAGACGCTGCCTTTGATTACATGTAATATATCATTGCATTTCTATACTAGAAATTGAATCTGTGTTATAAAAAAAAATGCGAAATAAAACATAACAAAACATATGGAAACTGAATGTCTTTCGTAAGAGTAAACCCTGAAATTTATTCCTACACACATTGGCAAATTAATCATACCAAACTATTAAAGATATACAAATTAAAGCTTGAGGCGAAAAAAATAATAATTTTGTGTTTCCGATACATGGCCTCAGTTATATAGGGTAGGTAGGTCGCGAATTTATTTTATGTTTCAACCTTTTTAATTGTTTTTATTTTTGAAAAACATTGTTTCCACCCAAAAACAAACAAAATTTCGGATAGAATAGTGATAGTTTGATGAAATATCTAAAGACATCGCTGGGGAAAGAAAACAGACATGCATGAAGGTCAAGAAGACAAAGAATTTATCTTTTTGTTTTGACTGTTTAAAAAATGTTTAGCCTTGGAGGCTTAAAATAAGGTAGGTTGGGTTATCAGAAACACATTTTTTTTATTTGGCCTTACTTTCTTAAATTATTGCGCAATTACCGAAGATAATTAATTGTGCAAATTATAAGCTATATCAACTAGCTTCATATGATGGCATGTACGCACTTTGTTATCATCAACGTTTGTACCAATCTATGTAAAATTTAAAGCTTACATTCTAAAGATACTGCCTTATTATCAGAATTAGTGATTTATGCAAATGAGTTATTACAATTAAAACTGCATCAACAAACTGTATCACCATGTTATTATCATGAATGCATGCAACAAATTATGTGAAATTTGAAGCTTGCATTCTTAGATATAGCCTAAGTACCGAAAATCCTTAGTTAGGCCAGAAAAAAATTTAAAAAGCTGTTCAACCTACCCAAATTTTTGGCATTTCATTTTTTTCTAATGATGGGCAATATATCCTCATGCAGGCTTCGCATGTCAGTTAAATGCACCCACTTTGTTTCAAAATTAAGGGGGATTTCTTTATATTTTCTGAATAATACATGTGACCAAATGCATTTGAGTCAATTCAAAATTATATAATATCTTATGCAGTGGTTTACTTGGCTCTGATGATGCATACAAGAGTGAATTAAATTAGTTGAGATTAAGTAAGCTGTTGCATATCCAACTACACTAAAAGGAATGAGCAAAAAATTACGAGGGTTGAGCAGTCATTGGGCCATCAACAATCAGAAAGTCTTGAAATGTTTTACTCTTTATTTGTGATTTTTTGGAACCAAATTAAACTTCAGAAGAAGTCATTTACCAAGTGCACATCCTCAAAATATCTTTCAGCTTTGCCACAACAAAATACACTTCATAGCCAGATAATATGTACTGCATAGTATAATTCTTGTATTTTAATACCAAATGCAAACATTGTAAGACTTTAAATTATGTCTATGGTTTGATATTTCATGCCTCTAAATGGACTCCTAAAGTGTTTAATTTTCAAAAACGTTTCATCTTTGGAGGTGTCTCACTAGCAGTCAATTAGGTGATAATTATCTTTCTCCCAAAACAAGGTGGAAGGTGGCTGACTAAGTACCTCCCTGTAAAGGTTAAAGCTCATTATGATACATCTCCTTATGCATGTGAAATCCACATCCTGTGTAAAGTACTCTCGTTTGTACTGTTATTGTAGTTGATTATCACTCTTATTTTAATACATCGCTGTACCATATAATTGTATATCTCCACTGACTGTAGTGAAGGTGACAGAAGGGGTGGCTGAAATAATTCTGGCGTTTCAATTGGCGGAGGAGAGGGTCAGAGGAGCTACAAAATTTGTCTAACCGTAATTTAATTTCCTAACTGTAGAACTGATGGAAATCAAATCTATTGCCATACAGACAAGAGATAAAATCAAAATGACTGAATAAGTATTATATATACTCAACTTGAAATATATTGCCATCATTATATATGGCTTGTTTTAACATCCTTGTCCAACCATTGTAAAAAAAAATTGACCTACCTACTCGATGTGATGGGTTAGGTTGCCCGTTGAACAGACTTTTTTATTAGTTCTGGCCCTATGCAAATGACCATTCATATTCATTGTATGTTTACCAGTTCTTTCCATTATCATAAGCAGGTGTGTAGCAACTTTCATTAGAGATATCGTGTTCACAGATAGACAGAGGTAGACAGACAGACAGACAGACAGACAGACAGACAGACAGACAGACAGACAGACAGACAGACAGACAGACATATTTATATATGCAACGAAATGTACGTTTCCTGTTCCAAAACCTTTCTGACGATCTATAGTTTTACAAATATATATATGTAAGTTTAACCCTTTCAAAACAAAATTCCTCAATCTATTTATTTATTCAGTTAGTTAGTTAGTTAGTTAGTCAGTCAGTCAGTCAGTCAGTCAGTCAGTCAGTCAGTCAGTTAGTTAGTTAGTTAGTTAGTTATAAAGGTTTAATGCGTTGTTCGGTAGAGTCAAACTGAACGACACTCTTCTTACTAACGGCGTGGTAAATTTAATCAAAACCCTGAATGAATTCCAACCCCGACGACAGTGATAAGAGGCAAGTGGTTTAACCACTCGGCTACTGACAACCAAACGACAATCATTGTTGGCATATACGTTTCGCACTATCATCGATGGCATATACGTTTCGCACATTGCTAAATGTCCACATGATCAAAATTGGTTGTCCATAAAGTCTGTGGATGGTGCTAGCGTGCAGGCTTTGTTTATTATGGATACATATGCCAGTGCAATACAATATATGAATAGAGAATAAAACCATACGTGATTTTATTTTTTTTTTAAAACAGGGTCATAAGATACATTAAAATGCATACAATAAAATACAGTTCAGAAATCAAGAGAAAATCACAAAAACAAATTAAAAACAAAGGCAGCACTGATACAAAATGTGGCACGTCATGTGTTGCAATATTGAATGAAACACATATTCATGCATAAAATCACATTTGTATTCGAAAATTCATGTTTCAAGTCATTGGTTAATTAACACATGTATGTATTCGTAAAATCGTTGTTTTTTATGTTTGTATTTCGTAAATTTTCATTTTACTATTCGTCATGTCTATTCATATGCTTACATTTATTTGCGTCCGTCAAAAATATATTGGTATATTCGTTAAACTTATTTACATTGGTATTCGTGAAACTACGTGTACAGATATAGAACTAGACAAGAAAGAAATATTTCTTCCTCGTCTGGGAATCTTACGTCCACGTGCTACGAACCCCGGTTCTGTTGTACATGAGAGCGTCATTTGCATGGGTGTACGCATGCGTATTTCCATTCAAGTGAAATGTATATATATGTCATATTTATAATGTTTATAAATCTTCAATTTATGTGCGTAAACTTTAATTTATGTTGGTACAATTTAAATTTGTGTTTGTAAAACTTTATTTTTTGTGCGTAAACATCAATTCGTAGTCATGAGTCACGTCGAATATACATGTACAACTTCCAATTCCTTGGCGTAAATCTCTGAATAGGTAAATTAAAGTGTAGGTAATATAGCCATACAGTTGTATAATAATGTATTGACTCAAGTAAAATTGGGGTATTGAAGAGAATTTGCAAGTACTCTATATGGCTTTCGATAATGTGTATTGTTTGCAACAATTTTATGCCATTAAATGGCCTCCTACATGTCCTTATTTTTTTTAAAGTGCTTACTATGGGAGGGGGACACCCCTCCCACACCCTCCTAGCTATCATGAGGATGCTGTTTTTGCCCAGAATCAAGATTGAAAGATAAAACCCTGCTGACTAAGTATCTCCAAGTACAGCCCTATGTGAGACCTTTTTCACAAAGCCCACATATATTTGTAAAGAAATCTCTCATTGGTATGTATGGATACTGAAGTTGATTTCCACTGTTAGTTTAATGTAGTGTACCTGTACATCCCTCTGAAGTGGAGCGGGGGGGGGGGGGTTACTGTATAATTAGACATTAAAATATGTGTAGCCGGGAGGGGCTTCGAGGTTCATTTCGGGGGAGGGGGAATGACATTTTTTGACACCCCCCCCCCGCCGTAAATTCTGACTCCAGCCTAAACTACGGAAGCCTGTATCGTAATCCAGTCCTGTGGGGGGAGGTGGGGTTGCGTCCGCTTGTATTTTTATGTTGAACTTCGTCAAAATATATTGGTATTCGCTAAACATGCTTACATTGGTATTGTTGAACCTTATGTCAACATGCTATGATCCTATGAAATTTATTTAAATTTATTTTTATATTACGTGTGACGTATGTTGATACTTTATTGGCAAATATATAAATATTGCAATTTTGATTATGTGTCTAAAGACTATGGGAGAATGTTATGTTGTTGTTTTCATCGTATTTCCAACAAAATGTCCTGTCTCAGGTAAATGTACTAATGTAATGAGTAAAATATAGTGACAGATACAATGTATACCTGTCCGAGAAATCTCCACATGTTCTCATAGTGAAACGTGCGAGAACTGGTGACATTTGATGTAATATCAGCACTTTAATCTGGATGTACACAGTTATTTTAAGGGTACTGGGAGTGACCCTGGTTATTTATTGTGAATCAAACATGGGTGTGGTGATCAAAGTTTATGAAGGCTGATATCGATTTAAACAGTCCGCTACGTTTGTCAACGGAAACATGTGACGCTAGTCTGATTGTACCATTCGGAAGGAAGGGCTTCAATATGTGGATATTTTTAGCGTTTCTGTTTCGATTTTCACTCTGGTAGAAGGAGGAAGACATTTTCTTTGGCCGTCGATTTAAACGAGTGGTGATTCAAGGTATGTAAACGTTAAACTCCTGTGACTGCATGATGATGATGATGATGAATGATGGCCTATACAGAGGTCGTATGTATATTGTGATGTCACATGCGCATGCCGGTCAGACTCAATAGCTTAGATGGTACCAGTATTCTATTCTCTATTGCATACATGCACAATCAAATAGTAGTTATAATGACGGCATATATGGTGTGTGTCCTCATTAGCAGTTAAAACATGTCCTACATATACAATTTGCAAGAAAATGGTGAGCAGACAGGGCTCTGTATTTCATCAAAGGGGCTCACACATGCACGCGGACTTGTCTTTGCTGACTTTAACGTGTTCATTCCACACACACAGGTCACAATGCAAGTTACACACGTTGCATGTATGTATGTAGGTATGTGTATGTATGTATGTATGTATGTATGTATGTATGTATGTATGTATGTATGTATGTATGTGTACATGTGCAGCGTTTCTATTAATTAGTATACCAATATTGAACCAATCCGTCGTTTATACGGTTGACTGGATATAATGGGTAACCCTACTCAAACTTGTCCTATACAGTCTAATTAATAATAGCAATTATTTGATAACATGTTTTTTCTTTAAGTGATTGCTCCAAATATATCTAAGTGGTCGATCGAGTGATTAATTAATTTATCTTATTCATGAATTTTAAACACCTTCGTACTGTTTTTACAGATTATTTCTGACTCATTCCTTTTTAGCTTCATTTTAATATATATGTATATATATATATATATATATATATATATATATATATATATATATATATATATATATATATATATATATATATATATATATATATATATATATATATATATATATATATATATATATATATATTACTTCCCCAGGCTTAGCTTTCAAGTGATCAACTCTTATAAAGTCCCTTCAATAACCCGTACACATTGTTTGCAGTGATGATGTCAACATTATAAGGTATATATTTATAGCATGATGTGGTTGAACCGTCGTACGTGACGTATACCTGAATATCAATGACACACGCACGTACAACCAACCACGTACACGGGGAATTCTTTTCCTTGTCACTGCATTATAACCCGTCATATTTATATTGACACAACCACCATGTGCATACCATAAAGGGGCCAATATCTCACACAGTCTGACAGTTTTTCTACGTTCAAATGAGAATAATTTATGCCCAAAGCAAGAGTTAACAGTAAAGCTGCGATATCACCTTTAAACTTAGACTACCATTGAATGCATCATACCGTACTGTGTGTGTGTCAGTGTGTTTACCTCAGAATCTGCTCATCTGATGACGTCATCACTGATACAATTGATTCGCCAACCATCGTATGTTCAGTCTAGTTGCAAATTTGTCCTTAAATGGCCTTTAGGTGTTTCCTTGGGGGGGGGGGGGGTTCAGGGCTCGATATCATAACTGTTTGTGCAGTTATCGCATAATCTAAATTAACATGCATGTTATTATGGAACTCCGACGTTTGTCAAAGTTCAAAGTAAACGTTGGCGACAAGGTGACCCTTAGTACCATGAACTGAGCAAGAACCGACTGTACAGTCTACAGTATGGTACGTCAATCTCTGAATACCGATTAGACCTATTAGTGGTTCCGATTACGCCCAATTTTAGAATTGGTGGGGTAGGTAAAAAAATTTTCCAAGTGTGAGTGTCTCGTTCAGGGAGTTATGCTTTCCGTTGTTTTCCATGTGGTCTCTGTACGTGTTATTGGTTTCTTCACATCAGATGTACAGTCATTACAGATTGGAAGAATAGTTTTATATTAGCTTCTTAAGTTGAGTCAGTTTCCACATCCACTATTTCTCGCGAGATTTCACAATTTTCGCAATTTTATTTTAATTTTTCTCGTATATGTCAAAAAAAAGTTTAGGGTCGGCAGTGAAAAACTAGGTAACCGAACCTAAACAATTTGTAGGCCTTATATTTCAGTTGTGTGCTTCAATTAATGACTTTTATAGATATTCTGTCTACCCCATTGAACAAAGAATGGTGAAGTGTCCATTTTGCGCATGCATTCATCCAGTAATTACATGGAGTTGGCACGAGTAAATCAGGCCCAGGCTATTGCGTAAAACATGCCCCTCTCCCTATTCCGTTGTGCAAAAAAGTTACCCACCTTTCTCTAATAAAACGTGTAATTCACTACATGGTTGCCAACAGCGATTTTATTGACATAGTCTGATATTACGGTACATGTACCAAACCCTAACACTAACCATAACCTTAACCCAAGCCCTAACCGATGTGGCAGCAGTGGGATGCCAAATTCCCCCGAAAAGGCAATATTATGAGTCAAAGTAAAATAGTATGTGACCCTCCCCTTATCCCATTTTGTAAACTATGGCCCTCCCCCCGAGGACCCATTTGTAATTACTAAAGGCTCCCTAATTTGACAAATGAATGCCAATGCTTGTAACAAGTCTTGTTTGTAAACATGTAACTCATTTCTTAGCAACAGGTGACCCACATGAAGCCTCATGGTCTAGAGAAAGTTTAAGTACACACATTCTGTTGTATTAGGCAAATCAACGTATTTCATCATGGCAGCACTGATCACAACGTTGCAAGCATCTATTTGTACCAGGCAGTCAGTATACGTCAAATGTCATGCAGTGACCTGTGTACGTGCTTCAACTTGCATGTTCTGAGGTTAATGTTGAATCGGCGTATGTGCATGTGTGTGTGTGTGTGTGTGTGTGTGTGTGTGTGTGTGTGTGTGTGTGTACAGTATGTGTGTATGCATGTATGCATGTATGCATGCATGCATGCATGCATGTATGTATGTATACATGTATGTATGTATGTATGTATGTATGTATAATGTATGTATATGCGTGACTTTCTTTCTTTCTTTCTTTCTGTGTCTGTCAATCTTTGTGCTTTAGTGCAACTAAATAAGTACAATCTTTGCTAGGCAATATATTACATGTATATACCCAACTCATATTACATTTGATATTTCCATTTCACAAGGATCAGAGTCTATAATATAAGTACGGAGCGTCAAAATATGGAAACATTAACCATACCCTAAATATTCTACACCGTGAGTTGAAGTCGGCATACATATAGTGTAATTTACTGGAACATATATATAATCTATGGAATCGATTGATGTAGATGTTTGTTCTGGACAGAATGATTCTCAAATATAATTAGCCTGATTTAGCACAGCGATAATATTGATGCCGTGAGATAACTTCCCGTTTATTTATTAACGTAATGTTTACAACTTTACCCAGGTTGATCTCAATACTCGGAGACACACTATTTCGATCTACTTAATATGTTATAATTATTACATAGCATTATCAACTATTCGAGACGGGACAATTACCTAATCCAGTTATTATTGTTACATTGATTTGCATTCATTACTTTGAGATCTAAATTAATAAAATAAGACTAAAAAATGAGAAGTTCATTTCGAGATATATTTTTTGTCAAGTGGGTTAGTATGTATACAAGATGCATAGATATGATAAGCCTAGATAGTACGTGATATACGCAAACCTACAGGCTTTGCTTTGCTTGAAATTTGCTGGCTCGCTTCACATTAATATGTATGCCACAATTTGCCATATACTGTGTTTACTCACTCTTAAATTTCATAGACATGATTTTAAGATGAAAACAATGCGAATTTTCAAATTACTTTTTACTTTGCCGAGCAAAATGAAAGATTTCTTATCAATATGTGTAATTATACAAGACATTGGTGAAGAGGTGATCAGTACACGTTGTCATGGAGACCACTAAGGTGGCTGAATCAGTAGTTAATCAACTATACCAAATATAAATACAAGTAGCGATTGCGAGGCTAAGTTCCATAGCTACAGAGAAACGTCCTAATTATCTTATATAGTGCTACTGAAGTACTCCAACAGATGGCGAGGTGAAATAACCACATCAATTTTACATGAATATGCCAACATGGAGTAGAATGGCAAGAGGCAGATGAGAATGGAAATTGCTGGAGAAAGGCTTCACCCAACATTGGATGAACATACTAGCAGCAACTAACTAACTAACTAACTAACTAACTAACTAACTAACTAACTAACTAACTAACTAACTAATAACTAATAACTAACTAACTAACTGACTAACTAATAACTTACTTACTAACTGACTGACTAACTAACTAACTAACTAACTAACTAACTAACTAACTAACTAACTAACTAACTAACTAACTAACTAACTAACTAACTAACTAACTAACTAACTAACTAACTAACTAACTCACTCACTCACTAACTAGCTAAATAGCTAACTAACTAACTAACTATCTAACTAACCAACTAGTTAGCTAGCTAACTAACTAACTAACTAACTAACTAGCTAACTACAATAACTAACTAACTAACCAATTTACTTGACTTACTTACTTACTTACTTACTTACTTACTTACTTACTTACTTACTTACCTACTTACTTACTTACTTACTTACTTACTTACTTACCAACCAACCAAGTAAGTAAGTAAGTACTCCAGTAGAGCTTTTTCTATGTCTGTGCTGGCTCAGACCACTAAAGTGCAGGCAAGTTCAAGTTCATAACCTCTAGAGTACGGTTTTCGCTTCAGCATTTTATATTGATGTTTAGTTACTGGTTGGTTGGTTGGTTGGTTGGTTGGTTGGTGATCATTGACTGACTGATTGACTAACTAATGGACCGATTGATTGATTGACTGAATGATGAACTAATTTATTTATTGATTGATTGGCAAATCACACCATCATAACAATCATGTTTTAACACTCAAAGTGTACATCATACCGGATCGTCTTCTCTTTCATGCTATTCATAAGCTTATATACACCCTCCTCATTAATACTTAACTGTCTTTTTCCCTGAGCTTGACAGTTTTTTTTACCCAAATTTCATAACTTCTGATCTGATCATCTTCTCTTCAACACTGTTAACCTAGGCAAGGGACAAAGCTGGAATGACCTCGCCAAGGAAGAATGACTAAACAGTCTGACATAGTAATCTCGCAAATTTCATGTTTTTGACGGGGTCATATTCACATGATTGAAAATGTACATAAATATGATTGTATTTTTCTTTCCTTTTCAGACCTCAACCATTGACACCTGTATAATGACATGGGGATATGAGAAAGACTATGAACCAGTAAATGCGTTGAAAAATGACACCTTGAAAGACCTCCTTCGTGACAATGAATGCATTGCTGAGTTCTACAACAAAACTGGCAATCGGACATTCCGAATCTACAACGAGACATATCTGTACGAATTCTACGACGTGTTTCTCACAAGGTTTTTGCCTGCGATTATAATTTGCCCGATTGGAATTTTCTTAAATGGCATGTTTATATTCGTTGTATTCCGTATACCGACGATGAGGACGTTGACCAATTTCTATCTATCGAATCTAGCTGTCGTAGATCTAGTTTTCCTGACGGTGTATTTCATTAATCAAACATTGGAAGCCGTCGCTGTGGACGTCGTCGGGGACAAGAGCTACCTCGGACCGATTGGTTGTCCAATTGTGAATATTAGTCTTGATCTGTGTCTCTTCACTTCACAGTTTGTTATGGCTTTGTTTACGATTGAACGGTATCTCGCCATCTGTCACCCACTCAGGGCGCAGCGTATAAGCTCCAAGTTTCGGACGTTTTCTTTGATCACGTTGACGTGGTTTCTCGGTGCTATGTTCAGTGTTCCGCTACTACAATTTTATGTCACGTGGTACACTGTTTGTATAGTCTGGGTGGGGATGGACAACAAAACATATACATTGCCAGAAACGACTTCGACTTGTTGGAAGGGTGTTCGTAGTCCAAGCGAAGCATTTGTATACAGTTGGCTACCAATTGCCGTCTTCTTGATCCTCTTTGTTGTCATTGTGGTGTTGAACATTCGTTTAGCTGTCGAGCTCAGGAAGGACTCGAGAAACAGTTCCCCGACATCCACCATAATGAGAAATCGTTACAGAGCGCGAAGACAGATAGTTATAATGCTTGCCGTCACAGTCTGTATATATTTTGTATGTCTCTTTCCGTATCATCTCGACCTGTTTTTCTATTTCTATAACAATGACCCAAACAATGAGAATACGATAGATCTGGGTAACCGTTACATCTGGGACGAACTCGTACGATGGTTGCCGATGGTGAACTCAACAATCAACCCTGTCATTTACGGACTTATAGCAAGCCAATATAGACGCGCTTTCTTGAGAGCATTGTGCTGCTGTCGAAAAAACAATATTAATGCCGTCAGTATGTCAGTGTCTGTGGTTGGTGGTGGTGGCCAAAGAAGGTACATAAACTATGAACAGCCGTTCGAGGAAGATACGGAGATGTATGCATTATCGTCGTCTGTCAGAGACGGCGAGCCTAGATCTCCATTCGAAACGTTGAGTCGTGTTTCTGCATTAGGTAGTATGAGTAATATTTGTAGTAACCATGATGACTCGGACATTAGCGATGGTGATCACAGTGATTTAGACCTCAGGGAGATAGCAAGAACCACTAGTGTAATTCAGGATCCACGTTTTCAACGAAACTGTCTAGAACAGGAGTATTTCTGATTTATTGCAAATGTGTTTTGACAGCCGCGGCTTGTCAAATAAAAACTATGGTACATGTCAACGTTTGGATTACGTCAGTATTATTTTAGAATATCTTGACCTTTCAGTGCGAATGTATAGGAATAAGAAAAAAAATTGGGTCCCTGCGATTGTTAGTGTAAATAGCTTTTCATGCACCAGCATCGTTATTTTAACATTTCCTTTCGTGCCAAATACACAGTTGAGAGGGTGTGCCTGGGCGTTATCTCGAACATTTACCAAAAAAGAGAGCTTACTAAAAACGAAAGTACTGGGCCGCTGCTTGCGCGATGGTGCTAACGAGAATAAGTGCGGGGGATTACTATTGCGTACTGAGTTCAGTAATATAGTCCTTGATAATATTCAAACGTAAGGTGTCCTCAAAGTATTTCTAAGAAGAAGACTGTTACGTAACTACACAAAATGTTGTGGATAAAGTAAGGGGAGGTGACAGACCTTCACACTTACTGTAACACCATCTAATCTCTTTTATATTCTCAGTATTTACGTATAGATTACAGTTTAAAACTCCGGAATATTCCTAAGGTAACATTTTTTCAAGATATTGAATCTATAATTACAACAAGGGGTATTTCAATGCAATCACTGTAAATCTTAACTTTTAAATGAAGTCTTCTCTACACGTTGTGTACCTAGACTGTAAGATACGTCGTGACGTTTCGCCCTCACCGGCCTCCTCTCACACAGGGGTTGGCCGATGGTTGAGGGCGCCCCGTCACGGCGTACCTTACAGACTAGTTGTGCACTTTGCTTTTTTCCAATTCTCATCAGCGACTCACTGTAAAGATATGTCGTATCGCTCCGCCCTCACCGGCCTGCTCTAAAGTATACATGTGAAAGGTGTTGACCGATGCGTGAGGGCGCCCCTTCATGGCGTACCTTCCAGACTTGATCATCTAACACCATTAGCATGATCATGGCATTTCCTTCGAATATGGCCGAAATTAAGACCAACTTTGGACCAGAGCCACTTCAAACCACTTGGGATGTACTTTCCACACCAAACACTCAATAAACATTCGATAATCATTGGATTTAAGACTATTAAAATACTGCACAGTAGTTAATGAACGCATTAAGATATTAATGACAATTTTCGTAGACTTAAATCTAAGCATAAATACACATTTTTGTAAATGTCTATTCATACGATATAATTGGGATTTAATAGCAGATAGCGATACAGAGCTGTACTTGTAACTAAGGTGAATTGGTATTTATTTTGTATATGTTCTTGCCATCTACGACTACCGGTAGACCATGTGGTGAGGTTGCCTATTGGCGTTAGTGTAACCAAAGGGACGACACAATGAGTTCAGTGCTGAAGTTACTTATTGCCATTAGTGTCATTATGAGAAAGATACTGGCGGTAGGTCTTGAACCTGCGAAGATATAAAATAAGTTGCTTTTTTTTTAGACATATATGTTTGAGAGAAAACGTCTACTATAATGGCTTCGAGTTGCGTCTTATTTATCTTTTAATCTTTAATATAACTAATTTAAAAGTAGGTTTTGTACATGTAATTGTTCAGTACCCAGTGACTTGTTATTTCTTTCAGAAAGGGTGGTTGTCGCGGTGGTTGCTTGGAGTGGTTTCTAATGCCGCTCACCTCTGTGATTTGTTCAAAGACTATGCAAGAAAGATGGTGCTCAGTTTTACTCTTACTACCGAACAGTGCAGGTTTTCCCCTGGTACACAGGTTTCCCCCCGCTTTAACACCAGGGCGTTGCTAGGTGTCGACATGTACTACCATATGCATATACAGAGGCAAATTTCTCCCTCCTCGCATTCAACAAGTTATATGTACTAAACGTGCAGTGAGAAGTTACCAACTGGCACTATTTCTTCCTTCTCCACACGTTTGTTTATTAATTAAATTTACGACAATGTTCATGTAACAGATGGTAATACAGGACATGATAATGCTAGCAATGTGATCGCCAGTGGCGTTATTGAACCATATATGCGTTTAAAAAATATTTGGGTAAGATATTGACTGTACCTGTGTTTAAGTTGAGACATTCCTCGGGATTTCCACGCCTGTAATGTACAATAACAAGAGTTCTTTGATATATTATTAGATAACAGACTAAACACTGAGTGATGTAGTGATATGAATTATTGGTCATGACGACAAAATAACAACTACATGTAAAGTCCAACATTGAACTAAGGTACTTCAGATGACACACAAAATGGAAGCTTATAAGGGATAGGTGTGATTTGTAGAGCGAGAATATGTTTTTGTAACATATATTATTATTATTATTATTATTATTATGATGATGATTATTATTATTATTATTTTATTTATACTCGGTTTAAAAAGTAGCACAAACATCCGAGATGTAAAATATAAATAAAAAACTACAATAAAACCGTCAGGAAGATAAAATATACATCACATTAATAACTTATATACCAAACAAAACAAACCAACAACAAAGACTCAAAAGACACATTCAACATTAAAACCTTATATATATATATATATATATATATATATATATATATATATATATATATATATATATATATATATATATATATATATATATATATATATATATATATATATATATATATATATATATTACATAACTAATTATATAGTATTGAGAATTATACCGCAACGCCCCCTTCCCAACGCATGCACACACTCACACACTCACCGGGCGCACTCACTCACGCACGCACGCACGCACGCACACACACACACACACACACACACACACGCATATATAATTTATATATATATATAATTGCTAATCAAAGAAAGACGCTAACAACATACCTTGAGGGATCTACAATCCGTAAGACTTTGCCGCCTACTATATTTAGCCAAGCTTTGCTTGTTGATAAAATATACAATTCTCCTGGAAAAAGAACAAGAAATTAAATGAAACGTATCAGAGCGGATAAGTGTGCCAAACAAACACATGACATAGTGGGTTTGCTTCAAAGAATTAATATGCTGAACGGATACGTTAGTAGAATACACCCAACTTTTTTCACTGTTCTTATGTCAATATAACATCATGCTCTTCTTTCTTGATATGCAAACGTTATATATAACACATCATACGTATCATATCATATTATGCAAATTTATGATAATAGTATAGGTCTACCTGATTCATCCTCTCCAAACGATAGTAGATATTTTGGATAGGTTCCAACCAGACCGTTGTTGCAAATACTTTCATCACCCATACATATGTCCTTCGATTGCCATTCACCACTTGTTTTGTTTTCTGTCAACATGAACAGGTTGCTACCAGTGGGAGGGGAGGGGAGTGAAGAAACGGAAAGAAGGATAAAACAGTTAGTCCAAGAGGACTACAAAGGACTCTCGTGTAGTCTTGAATCATACATACATACATACATACATACATACATACATACATACATACATACATACATACATACATACATACATACATACATACATTACTTAAGTAATTTTGCCATGCATAGAAATCAATTAACCTACCCCTTGAAGTAATCACCAAATATGTATCTTCCGTAGAGATTGGGGGATTGACAACCACGGTAGACATATCCACCAATTACTGCTTTGCCGAATGTGTGATTGTATACATGTATTGGTTCTACATCTTCTCCTATTAAGAACAATTCTCATCGTCATGTCAACTGAACAGAAAAAGATATTATATTAAGGACACTTCTCACTAGACTACCAACGACGATTGGTTTTACATTTTCATTGACGTGGTAATATGAATCAGAATAACCGCTTTGAAAAAAGAAAGTTGGTCTAATACCAATACCAACGCTACTAACTGAAGACTGAGGGGTACATGTTATACTACTCACCTAAGGAGCCGTCCGTACACATATCAATGTACTGACATGCGTACCCTTCTTTAGCTCTCCATCCATAATTTCCACCTTTCAAAACGATGTCAATCTCTTCATAACGTCTATGTCCTACATCACCACAGAATATCCGCCCTCTACCTTCGCCAGTCTTTTTGTCTCCCCTGTCGACGGAGCTTCGCCATAAACTACGGAATCCATAGGCGAAGATTTCCGGGAAAGCATCTGGTATGTCAACAAAAGGGTTATCTTGTGGTATACCATAGGGCTTTCCGCCAGTTTCACTGTCTATGTCGATTCGTAGAACAGATCCCTGGAAACTTGTTCTAAACGTTTCACATGTAATGGAAATAATAAATCTAATATAATTATCAGTTTGTGATTACATTTTCCATATAATCTTTGTCTGCATGCACCATGTCTCTGGAGAAGGTTAGCAGTATGCATGTGATGTTACCAAGTTCTAATCATCATCATCATCATCATCATCATCATCATCATCATCATCATCATCATCATCATCATCACCACCACCACCACCACCACCACCACCATCATCATCATCATCATCATCATCATCATCATCATCATCATCATCATCATATCATCATCATCATCATCATCATCATCATCATCATCACCACCTTATTTCCTATAGTAAACGATTTACTTCTTGATTCTCTTGCTTGATATCACATTCCCCTACAGATGAAATTAGCACTTACAAATTTTGACCGTTTCCTCTTGAACCCCAGGGATCTCCCAGTGGTGAAATCAGAGAACCTGGACTCCCACCATCGCCAAGAAATATGTACATGAATCCATCAACTGGGCCGAACAGCAATTGTCCATCGTTATGCGTAGTGCCCGGTTCTTCGATAACCAACAAAATGCGTTCAAAAGAAGCGTCTACTAAGTTTTCATCATCTTCCGATATTCTCATTTCACTAACTGTAAGGGTCATATCAGCTCCCTTTCCAGTGACAGGATCTTCGGTGCCATTGACATAACTGACAAATATTCGACCGTTGTCTTTGAAGTTTGGATGGAAAGCAAGACCCATTAGTCCACGTTCGTCACCCTGCGCTCGCCCTCCTGAAGTCAATAACCTATTTGCCATATCCAGGAAAGGTTCGTCAGTTTTGGTCCCATTTTTAAAGTATACATGAACGATACCTTGTAGTTCGCCGACAAAAAGTCTATGTGATCCGTCACCAGCATGGACGGCGAGTACAGGCATTACGAGGTTGCTGGCAAACTCTTCAACACAGAGACAGCCGTCTTTGTTATCGATAGCAGTTGTGAGTTCTTCGGCGAGAACATCGTCATCCAAAATGTCGGGATAGCAGTAATCCTCATCAGAGGCCCGTATGTATTCACAGAACGCAGGTCCGGTCTCACTCGCTGAGATGACTGATTCATCGTCGGTCATGTACTGTATGACATGACTGCACTTCTCATAAAACTCCAAGCAGTAATCACGGCAGAGTCCGGGAAATATTTTCTTTGCTAGATTTGTTTCAGTATCATACAAATGTGAAGCAAACGGTGAGCACTCCTGACATAAAATTCTCTGCATGTAATTCTGGCATTTACTGGACACCTGTCCCATGGCTTTGATTTCTTTTAACATGTTATCGTATTTTTCTTTAATTTCATTTTCATGGAGTATGGTGCAACATCCAAAAGCTGAATATTCGGGACAAAACGTTAGTCCCTGGTTTTCAGCAAATGGTGGAAGGTAGTCCAGACATTGGGGATGACACGAGACAATGGTAACAATAGAGATCGATACAATAAAGAGAAGCGAATTGTAATTCATGGCCACGGTGGGTATTATTCACGTTTGGTAATGACACGAGACAACGATAACAATATAAGAATCACGATTACGAGGAGCGAATTGTAATTAATATTCACCTTCCTTCCATGAGTATATATGTATCAGGTCTGTTCAAGAAATCAAAAATCTCGAGGTTCTGAAAAGTTATGCAATGGGTGTGAAATCTGTTCCGTTACTTATTGATCAGCGTGAATTTTAATAGCTGTGTAAAGTCGTATTCAGTAGACCGTAGTTTAACGGTGCAACGTGTAATTGCGGCGTTGACCTTTACGATGTTCTCACGATATATCTGGCGCCCTCTCGTTTCAAAACTAGTCCATCACAAAGCTGTTTACGGGTATCAAAGTTGAAGAACTCGCCAAGAAACCTTCCTTTAACGTTTACAGAATTTAGACTACATGCGTTCTCCTACACACGTTCTCCTCCAAACCGGGTTCCCTTAAAGGTCATAAACCCCCCTTAATCTCAGCCCACCAAACAAGTGGTCTGAGCCTTAAATACTGTACTGCTAGTTCGTTCGAATCGTCAGCCTTTCTTCCTTTTCACCGCCACCGTCTGTCACATATGCAGTACACCACCAGTTCAACGGTTGTCACACGATTATGAATTACTTGATCACAAACCCACCTTCAACTGCACTGTAAAAGCCGTTGTGTTGTTTGCCCAATGATGGTCGCATACAACCTTGCATAGGAATCGATCGTCTATCATCCACAGAGGGCGCAAATTTGCATGACAACCAAGGACTACAAAGTCTCAGTTGGTTATTATAGTGACCTTGAGATGAGCATGTATTTTGGAGAAGATTACTAGTATCTAATTTATAAACCTAGTTCAACGTACTGTCGACAACTCAAAGCAGTGACTAAACGAATTCATATATCTTAACCAAGCAACCTAGAAGTTAAAATGCATTCTTGTACGTAACACATATGACTAATAACAGTCTGGTAGCAGTCAAAATTAGTCTTTGACAACTAGCTGAAGACAGTAAAATTGTCAAATTTTCTAGTAGCAAAAATATATATAGTTTTACACTATAAACTTTAGATAAGATACCTATAGTATTATAAGACTCTGTTATATTCTCCACAATGTATATGTCTTCCTGTAACATAGTCTTGTAAGTATTGTTATTATGCTCTATATTTGCAGCGATGAGAAGACTATCATGCTCAAAGTAAATGAAGAACACTAGATACTGTTTTGTATTACGTTGTACTTGGAACGAGGTGACGGTATAATCAACCAATTATAATAACATATATGTTTCTGTAATTTGAAGAAACCCATTCTCGCAAGCCAGAGCACACATTTCTGCTGAAGCAACGAAAAACTTTGCGGCCCGGTACGTTTTGGACGGTGCCGTAAAGAGGCCTGTGGTTTACGACCTCTTGACTGGTACGTTTTGGACGGTGCCGTAAAGAGGCCTGTGGTTTACGACCTCTTGACTGGTACGTTTTGGACGGTGCCGTAAAGAGGCCTGGTTTACGACGTTGAAGAAACTACACCGAAATCCCCATGACTGTGGATCCGTTCTATAGTGAGATTATAAACGACATTTTCAACCTATAAATAAATACTTTTAGCTACGATTCACCTTACCTCCTCTCCCCTTGTAGAACATAATTGAAGTCACAGTTCATGATAAAAAAAACACAATTTATTGACGCTAAGTATTTACAATCGACAAATACATTATCAAACCAAAGACCCTACACGAAGCATAGACCATACACGTACATGTAGGGTCTATGTTTGTGGTGTGGGAAGGCGGCGATCACTCGGAACAAAAACAAACGACACAAAACGATGGAAGTAGAGGTAAATAAAGCATTTAGCCACTTTCACCACATCAGATTTTAATCAGATTGGATCAATCCATCGTTCACTATAACCGGTTCAATACTCTCGCTCACAGCTACTTCCTACTGTCACAGTACTAATCCTAAGTATCTTAGCCAAGAGACTTGAATATCTGACTCGATACACTGATTCGTCGTCCACAGTATACAATTTCAAGCCAGGCAGCCAAGTCTCTGGCCCATTTGTATCTAAGCATATAGTCGGATTATTAGATTGTAAATACTGTTTAAAAAAACAATGATGACATGGTTGTCGATAAGCCACGGTATAAAATTGAAACTTCACGACCGCCTGATGACTGTATTCCCCTTCACTGTTTCTAATATCTCAATTGGGATTATCGAAACGTAGTAGGATCTGCGATTCTGTGAAGACCTCAAAAGTGTGATTGTGAGATTACTACATTTTTCCGGGAGGTGGCCCACCGTAGTTACTATATGGAGGCGGTTGGCCATACGGCGACGCTTGGGACGGTTCTCCATACCCGGGTCCACCGGGTGCATACCCCGGTCCATTTGGTGCATATCCCGGTCCACTGGGAGAATAATTTGAATAGCTGCAATATAAAAGAGGAAAACACACATTAGTCAAACTATCTTGGTTTTAAATGTATCATTTTAAAACCAGAACTAGTACCCTTATCGAATATTCTGTGTTCGACTGTAATCTGAGATGGTTGTGTCAATCATTCAGTTATAGCTGACGAAAAGAAGAACGCGTTAAACGTGAATGTTTTGTACAATGGTACTTGACGGTATACCATAGATACATGTCCCTTTTCTTTCCTCATTTATTACAGATTTATTACGTTATGGTGAGTTTCTTTCATTTATAGCAAACCCCAAAAATTATTTTAAAGGCCTTTGCATTGACAAGTGATCCTCATTGCTTTAATAACCAATACCTAACGTTGGCCACCCTTTATTAGGCAAGGAGACATGTGAATCAATTTGAGATCCTTAGGTTGAAAGGTAAAGCTTTTGAAAAAATTGAGTTGGCTTCTCACCACCACCTCGAGGAAAGAAAGTACACATCAGGATGGATAAAATATATAGTTTAGTAGTACAAGTTATTGGAAGTCTCTCGCCACTCAGTCCCTCCAACCCCCGGCCCCTACAGCTGGACATTTTAAAGTAAAACATTCAAATTCTTCAAAATAGTCGATGTTATAAAATCTTTATTACCCAGCTTGTGCTTGCTGTCCATCTGGGCCCAGTCCAGGAGGAAAATCTCCTTCACCGACACCTGCTGCGGCAGGTGGTCCGGGATATTGGCCATACGCCGGTGGTGGCGCACTACCGTATCCGCCTGAATATGGCGCACCGGACGGCGCACCTCCGTATTGGGTTGCCATGGTTCCAGTGGTTGTAATCACAGTAGGTCCTTGCGATTGTTGTTGTTGTTGTTGTTGTTGTTGTGTTATACCCAGAGCTTGTGCATGAGTCTGGTTCGGGGTCATCGACCTTTTAATCAACAGGCCCCCTATGACAATAGCGGCAATTCCACAAAAACCCAGTAAGCAACCATAATAGAAAAATGACGACAATGATGCGACCAAAAAAATCCCAGCTACTAGCATGATGAGGCCAACCACCATTACAATGCCGCCTTTGATGCGATATGCCTTGGTTTCCTCATCCATTTTGTGTCCTCTTCCAACCCTGCAATTTGAAAAAAAAAAAGCTCGATAAATGTGAACTATTATTTTTTAATGAAAAATTCAATCTTGCAAGTAGATAGCTAGCATACAGCATTGTGAATTTGCCTACTGTTTAGGGATTACCGCATCTTTTGATGCAGTATGACGCAGCCTCATTTGCATAGTTTAAATGCCAATATTTACATATATTGATAAAATCACTAAGCAGTCATTTCATAAAATATGGCTACATATGTATCCCCTCCATTTTAAAAAAATAAATAAATAAATATGAATTTCATGGACACATTAGGCTTGTAACATGAATTGTAATTTCGGATACGATCTGCTCTCGATCGATCTGAGGCAGATTAAGGATAAAAGTAGTATAAATATAAAATTCACTTTCATTTAAAAATAAGAAATACGTGTGTACAAAGGGGATACTAAAATGTCCGCATGCTACATACCACACACGCATAAGCGATGTCAGTCATAACAATTGAAGCGACTTGAAAGTGGTCCACGCCCAAAACTTAACTGCTTCGGGTATTGTCAATATTGTAAAGGTGTACGTGAACAGTTATATCAGGCTCTCTACTTTTTAAATTGCATTTAGTCTTTAACTTATGGTTACACTTATTCATAATATCTTTCCCAGGTTCAGCTATTTTTTCATTTTTGTTTATGGACCAAAAACATTTTACGTAAAGTACATTTTTTTGTCATCTAGACAACATCACATTAGCAAACTATTGACCGATCAAGTGTATTGCTATTGATCTAAAAGTGTGTCATAATATATAAATTACTATTTTTTTGGTATCCATATTCAAATTCTTTTCTTCTAAATCATTGAAGATGAAACAAGAACAGTTACAGGAATTTTTAGATTATTTTGTGATAACTATATTGTACAACATAATAAAACGGGTGGCTTTGGATGAAATGATGTTGAAGAGAAACACTTTCCTGGTAGGAAGTCAGGGATCAATTTCCGAATATCGTCTAGAAATGGTAGAATGTATGTATTTGTATGAAATATGATATGGAAGTAAGCTACATGTTTTTATTATTGAATGAATATTTGGTGTTTGTCGAATGATTAGACTGTTTGTGCTTGTTAGGGCGCTCTTATAGTTAGGCCGAGAAAATCAAATATGGTGTTACACAGGACCTTGTACCTTATATACCTTCTGAAGTAGGATCAGTAGTTGGAGGGGGGGGGGGATAATATGAAATCTGTGTTGGGGGAGATCCATGTCATTTTCCATATCTAATTCTCAAACTGCATACAGAATTTAATATCAGCAACGACAAACCATCATAGCTGTTTTAAACTTAATTTTATAAATATTTCTGATTTTCCAACTCAACTTTCATGTCCATAACAAATCAGTCAGCTACTACTGTTTTAGTCGCATATCACGTGAGTGTAATTATAATATTTCATGAGATTGTTTAGTTGTTATTACTAGGTATTCTTGTCAGTGATTGGAGGTAGGCCGAATCGGATGAACTCTCCATTAAATTAAATAGATGATGATGCTATGTCCACGGAATTACATTCATTTGTGACACTGAATGTTACATATAAGTCAATTAGTCGTTTCATGTTTGGGGGGAATTTAAAGAGAGCGAGCTGCTGACGTGCAGTCAACACAAATTACATGACAGCTGTCTTTCTTTCTCTCTTGCTCTTTGTATTTCGACATTCTTTAGTTCGGGATACATAATAGGTTGCTATATTTATTTTGTATTCAACACCCCAAGACGAAGCAAACATATTCACACACGTTCATTAGTCATCGTGAAACGCACGGATATTTTTTACTTGTGTATGTATCCGAGTTAGATTTCGTAACATGTTGTTGTCACTGATTCGGATAGCCGCGGGCTCTTAGCGAATGAGAAATGTCGAGGATAACCCACAAGCGGTACTGTCATCGGCATACCGCAAACGTACCACCTCTGTTAATGTTTACCCAGTACATGACCCAAGATGTCCTGAATCGAACCGGACGCTGTCGGCCTTTTTGACATTTACAACTCGTCACATGATCCATACACACTGGATACTTTCAACCCAAAACTTGAAATGTTACTACTTCAATACCAGTCAAACTCAGGATGTTAATTAAATTAATATGGTGTTAAAACATTGGACATATATGATATAATGTAGTAATATAAGTTAGTGATACACCACCAAAACCGTGTTCTTCTGAGGTTATGTATACGTAGTGAACGGTTCCAGTATTAAACTGAAAAAAACAAAGTTCTCAAATAAATTATACAAAAATTTAACTCACCTGTATCTAATTAAAACAGGAGCCCAATCACCTTGTGATATTATATGGACTATAATTTTACACTAACAGAAGTTCGAGGCAGGCCCAGTGGGGCACTTGCCCACTACTTCGAGTCCGACGTAAGTTATTTCTCGTTGTGTGTTAACAACTTATGGCGTAGACGTGAAAAAAAGAGAAAGGGTCGCCAGGTCACATGACGCTCGGTTGATCATGAAAAGAGGCGAATAGAACCACCATTGTAAATTGACAGAGACGCCGTGTCGCTTAGTTACCTAGAAACTGAGCCCACGAAATAACTTGCTCAGCGCATGCGTTCAATATGGTTTCTCTGGCAAAGCAAATGACCGACCGAACTGTAACACGAAGAGGAGTATGTTTGTTAGTAGTTTCCCCAAGACGTAAATTGGGAACAAGGAGACAAAATTGAAGATTAAAAAAACAACAAAAGACCTTCAATATTGTAAATTACGTATTATTATAAGAGGTAATAAAATTAGGCAAATAGTATATTTTCTTTTCTTTGTTTTTCAACTCCAATATTTTAAAATCCCAGTTATAAGCTTAACAATAGATAAATCTGTCAAACCAGTCAAATTATTGCCGTAATCAGTCGAAAAAATTTGAGAGTCCTGTACTCGTGGTTTGATATACTGTACAGTAGACAATGTTGTGTTTTCTTGCTAAAAGTTTATTCGTAAAAGCGTATTCCTTTCTGTGTGTCCTATATCTAGGACAAAGAGTCACACAGTCACATTTAAAAGTATACGTAGCATGGTTTTATCATTCTTTGTATACTGGATATTACATCTTCCCTGAAAATCACCAATCAGATTGAAAATTGATGTTTCGGTCAGTTAGTCCAATGGTTGTTTGATTCGACATTTCATTACCTTTTTACCATGATCATTTTCAGAACTGTGTTGCTATAAACGTGTTTCTTTCAGACCACAATTATTTTCTTTAGGTTTTGATAATATTTGGTATAATCCAAGACCAATATAGTTTTGACCTAATCAATTTACATAGGTCAGGGGTCAGGAGTCTAACCAATTTTCCTGGCAAAAACTAAGAGACAAAACGCTTAGGGTAACCCTATTTGGCATGTTCTCAGCCCCCTGCTTGAATAACTTAAGTTATGAAAAATGCTCTGTTCGTGAACAAGAGTTGTCGCCGCTGCAGACTGTAGATGCCATCGACAATGCAGACACTTGCTTATATCTTGACAGAGAGAGGCACTGTTTTGGCGGCGCATTTTTTTTTTTTGTTGCTGAAAATTTGGGTCGGTTGGGTAATGAGAAACAGGAGAGAAAAATATGGTCACCCTTAGACAGTTCCTGATATAATTATAGTTCAAAATAGACATTCGGAGCAAGGGCTCAGACGTTTTTACAAGACGCCTAAGCTAGGCTAGGCGTACGATTACGTCATTACATACAACGTCCCAACTTCTTATAGTCCCACGCAGAACAATATTGGAGACACGTGTGATAAAACATAATTTATTATAATCTCGTATTTACAGTCATCATCAGTAAATATTATCAGATGGAGTGAAAATAATGTAGAGCGAAAGACGCTGTTTCTCAAAAATATGGATGTTGAGTTTCATATCATGTTGCAATTCCTTATAGTTGTATGATTAAGTGGAGAGGTTAAACCAGTAGAATTTTCCACATTAGCCTTTTATGTTACAGCAGATTTCAAAATACCGTTCATCTTCTCTGTTAGATACAACCACACAGAAATCAATAAGAAACTCCATCTGCTACAGCAAATTTGAATGAATAGTTTCTTGCAACATTTTGTCTAAACGATATAATGAACTGGTGTGCCACCATGCTGTAGACATCATATGCAGGCGTCAAAACATTGGCGCCTACGTGTCTACATGTACGTCTTGTTGCAGTGTTTATTTCAAATGCTGCAATACATTGATGTCATGCTATTGCTGTGCCATGTCTTATTGATTTATGTGTGGTTGTATAAAACAGAGAAGTTAAATGGTATTTTGAAATCCGCTGTAAGTCCGTACCAACATGGTTTTTTTTGTATATAACGTGAAAAAGGTGAACTACTAGCCGGCCACATCAGTGCACTGACGAGGTATAATCGATGATGAAATCAGAAGAGAGAAAAATGTACAAGAAATTTCAAGAAGTAAAAGAGACAAAATCAGAAACACAATTACGAACAAGGTTAAACATTTAAATATACTTAAAAACACCAGTTTGGAAACAAACTTGTGGAGGTCATGATACGAAGTCCCTAATTTCCCACAGGAAGCAAGAAATGACTGCATGGATGACCATCTGGAGATCTGTGACGTCGTTTCAAGATATCGATCAGGCAAACATAATTTTATTCTGTGATGTGTTTCATTGAATCATGGGAGTTGTGGTATCATACTTTTGATAAACATGAGTCAAGCTATGTTTGAAACAATTGCGTCAAGTTGTCACCTAAAATAATAAAGTTTTGGTTATTAAAGTGGCTATATGGATGAGGATTTGGAATTTACAATAACAAACATTTTACGTATTTATCAGTCTTTTGCAATGTGTTGAGTAAAGAACACAGACTATGTTTGTTTCACATTAAATTTCAATTAGGAAGCCATGATAACATTGTTTTATAAATTAAAATCCAAATCTTCATCCATACGGTCACTTTAAGACCCTTGGTGGGTCCCCCAGCTTAGATGTAACCGTGTATTTCACTCCAGGGTCGAATGCTGCAACTGCAAATATATATCTCAGTCCTTTGGATTTGAGCATGGCTCAAGTCTGGATTTCGAAAAATTGTTTGTTTGTTGGATAAACGACAACTGGAAAATACAGGCTGAAGGCACGACTTTGGATAATCCGTACTAATTTCTTTGGCGTTTTATTGAAATTGGACATTCACCGCTTCTGTTGTCTTGATTGTCGGCTATGACTACAATCTGTGATTTTTGGATGATTGCAAAAGTTTTTTATTACATTTTTCCGGGGGGAGCACCGTAATTACTATAGGGAGGCGGTTGGCCATATGGCGATGGTTCTCCAAAACCCGGTCCACTGGGCGTATACCCTGGATTTGAATAACTATACCTGTAGAAGAAAAAAAAGACAAATGTCATGTGTTTATTTGTTATACAATCTACAGCCACACTCTTGGAAATCTTTTGTTAAAGAATATATATATATATATGCTATTTCAAGGCATTTGAAATTGTGTTACTGAGGTGTACACTACTGTACTGCATGTACTGTGTTGTGTTGTGTTGTGTTGTGTTGTGTTGTGTTGTGCTGTGTAGTGTAGTGTAGTGTAGTGTTGTTGTTGTTGTTGTTGTTGTGTTGTTGTTGTTGTTGTTGTTGTTGTGCTGTGCTGTGCTGTGCTGTGTTGTGTTGTGATGTGATGTACTACACCGTACTGCACTGTACTGGACTGTTACAGTAGTGTAGTGTACTGTACTGTACTGTCTGTGCTGTACTGCACTGTACTGTACTGTTACAGTAGTGTACTGTTGCAGAAGTGTACTGTACTATACTGTCTATGTTGTACTGTACTGTACTGTACTGTACTGTACTGTAATGTAATGTAATGTAATGTAATGTAATGTGCTGTGCTGTACTGTATTACACTGTATTGCACTGTATTGCACTGTGTTGTACTGTATTTACTGGATTGGTAATCTATCTAAAAACAGCTAATGTTAGTAGTTTTTAAGTGTATTTATTTTCTCTGTCATTCATTGCGTAAGGATCATTTATCGCAATTTGGATATTTTCACACATTCTGACTTCCTGGTTTATTTGGTCATCCTTTCTGAAAGAGTAATTTTTTCAGAAGTTCACACAACAAGAATATCGGAGAAAACACCTAATATAAGGCATGACCAATTTATGATTTTAAGAATTCGTTCCAATAATTTGGCGGGAACTTTGTAAACGGTAAGTTAGCATCATACATAGTTGATAACATAAAAAAATCTTATTACCCAGCTTGTCCTTGTTGTCCAGCTGGGCCCAATCCAGGAGGAAAATCTCCTTCACCGACACCTCCTGCTGCGGCTGGTGGTCCGGGATACTGACCGTATGCCGGTGGTGGCGCACCAGCATCACCGTACGCCCCTGAATATGGCGCACCGCCGTATTGAGGTCCCATAACTCCAGTGGTTGTAATCACAGTAGGGCCTTGCGATTGTTGTTGTTGATGTCGTGTTGTATCTAGAGCTTCCACTCGAGACGGGTCTAGAGTGAAAGACTTTTTAATGAGTGCACCCCCTATGACGATAGACACAATTCCACAGATAATCAACATAGCACCGTACCATATAACTGCTATCAATACTGCTACCAAAGCAATACCAGCGGCTAGCATTATAAGACCGACTATTATCATAATGATGCCCCTGGTGCGATATGCTACGCTTTCTTCGCTCATTTTGATTCCCCTTCCAAGTTCCAACCCTGCAAAGGAAAAAAAAAGTCGATTTTTATCAACTTCAACATCATCAAAAATTTCCGGTACGGTGAATGACAGCCTATCTATAATTTCAAGATTTTGATACTGCTCACATGTTACCCACGTTTCTTTGTATACACCGATGTCACTGACTCCAGCACTAATTGACATCAGAAATGCGTTAATAGACCTTTCTAAAATTTGCCAGGGTGGCGCTCTACTTCCTGTCTGTGTGTACCTTGGGGGTATACATGGTATAGGTTACTTGGTTACTAGTAATCATTGAGCACTGCTGCTTTCCTCAATGTCTGAACAATACAAAAAAACATCTCTAATTTACACTTCTATATAATACCATAGACAGTGGAGGGGCACTGTCTATTATAATACCAAGGGACAAAGCTATGAGGTGACGATACCCCCAATTTGAGAGTGGGTGATGTATTCTAAATTCCCTGTTTGGAATCTGGAATGGCCTATTTTTATACAAAAGGGACACCCAGCCACACAAGCGATATCATAAAAGCGGACAAAACCCAAAACTTAATTCTTTGGGGTATCAGCATACCACATGCAATAAGCCAAGGTTGGACGCGTTCGAGAAAAAAAAAGTGTATTTATACCCTTGTCGTTGTCGACAACCACGTCTAGATCTTCGTCTTTCAAGCTGCCGTTCTCGAAGTATTATGAGTCAAAATGTTCAGAGTAGCCCTTACTCTTTCCGACTTATCATAAATTATGCTCGTTTAGGTATTTTATATGACTCCCCAACCCCAATGTTTTTCTTTATGCAGGTAAATATCGACTCGAAGTGACATGGGCCCTTAGTGATATGGACCCAAAAATAATTGTTTTACCCGACCCCCACCTAGCTTTTTACTGCCGACCCTAAACTTTTTTTTACGCATTTGAGAAAAAAGTAATAAAAACGCAAAAATTGTGTGAAGTCTCACGAGAAATAGCGGATGAGGAAACTGCCATCAACTTAAAAAGACGCTCTAAAACTGTTCTTCCAATCTGTAATGGCTATACATCTGATATAATAGGAAGAAATGGACAACACAGAAACCATTTGGAAAACAACGGAAAACCTGAACTAGACACACACAGAAAAAAAAATATAATAAAATAATATAAAAAATATGCCTATCCCACCTATTCTAAAATTGAGAGTGATCGGAACCACACAATTTGTTTTCATTTGGCCTTAGCAGGCTCAGTATTTTGTCTGCATTGTTTACTGTTATTTCTAGTCAGTGTAGATTAACATATGGACAACATCTACACACACATGTGTTTCATTACTATTACTCATAAACATGCGTGGTATGAGATATTTTATTGGAGTTATTCCTACATATTAAGTGTATGACGAAGTAGTCATATTTAACATTAGACCAATATGGTTGTCTGAGAGACCGATCATCAATTTATAATTACCTGTACATTCGGAAAGGTACAAAGTGTACAAGTAGGTCAAAGTCACCTTTGACCTTAGACTATACTGTCACGCTTGAAATTATGCATAGTCATTATATGGGATTTAATCATTATGTTAATTTCGTTGTAGCGACTTTCTACTGTGTACTTCATCAAATAATTTTTTTTTCAAATTAATGGAAAATGAAATAATTACAGTTTACAGAAATATTTATGTAGATTATGTTGTTATAATCATCGTACTGAATAGGGGTCTCTTATTTGACAGACGTTGTTGTCTCGGGAGTGTTGTTGAAACACATAGTTCGGACAGTACTGGAAGTTGGAGATCGATTCTCCGTCATCGTCTAGAAATGGTAAAAGGTGTGCCTCTGTGCGACAAGTCAACAAGTCAGTAAGCTGTGCATTTTATTGTTGAGTGGATATGACTATTTGATCAGACTGTCCAGTTAAATCGTCCAAAATAAATATAATGTCTGATTACATACCTTTCAAAATGGGTAGGATCGGTGTCATACCTTTTTTATTGGGAGATGTGGTTCGTACGTCGTTTGCCAGCTATAATTTTGTGTTTGTCCTTTCACACTTTTTGACCTAGTTTTGTTGTGGAGATTGATTTAAATCAAAACACGGCTGTATATATGGTATTATAATATATTCCAATTTTTCATGTCCAAAGAAGTCCATCAATCAATTTTAGTCGTATTTCTCTCTCTACACAGTTGTCGAAATGTAAATATGATATATTTGTACATAAAGGTTCAAAGTCACTGTCTTTGAGGTTTGACGGCCAGGAATGCCAGGGTTATGTATATGGGGGAACGGGACTCCGAACATATGGACAAAATTCAACCAGGTTGTATGGTAGTTGCGTTAGAGACCACCAAATGTATGTGGTTGTTATGTTCAGGTTAACCCAAGTCACTGGCTTGAAGAAGGGATAGGACGGCGGGCCAATATGACAGGGTTAACCCAAGCCTTGCACTACATACTATACCCGTCAGGCAAACTTGAAAGGTACTTTATGGTAACGTACCTTGGTACACGAATGTCATTGTTTACCCAGCACATATCCTGAATCGACCAGGACGCTGTCAGCCTTTTTTCTTATTTGTTGACTCATGGTGATCCATGCACATTAGACACTGACCCAAAATACTAGTATGAACCATTGCTACTTCGGTGCTGATAGGACATCATAATTGATTGGATTGATTGATTGAAGAATTATGACAAAGTGTTTATGTTATAGTTTGTAGATATTATGCTGATCTTACAAAAACTATTCCTTCATCAGCGAGGAGAGACTGTTTTAGTGGCTGAAAATCAAGGTCAAACAAAAATAACAACTCACCTTATCAAATTAAAACAGGAACTCGATCCCACTGAGATGTTATACGAAAAAACCCACCAACTTAAGTTCCAGGCGGGCCCAGTTGGGCACTTGCCTTATATGATCAACGTTATTTCTGCAGTATATGGAAGCGGAGTATGATGTAAACGTACGAATAAAGAAAAAATCACCAGGTCACATGACGCTTGTTTGACCATGAAAAGGGACGAATGGATCCGCTTTTGTACATTGACAAATCAGAGACGCAGTGTCTCTTGGTTTATGTGACTACCTGAACTCTGTACCCACGAAATATAAAAGTTATGGGATACGCAGCGCATGCGTTCAGTGGTTACTTTTGGCGATGCAAAGTGACCGACCCAGACCGTCACAAAATGCGATTCGTAAAAAACCTGTACATGCGTAGTAATGAACAACTCAAATACTGAAGTACCAACACATGCCGTGACATGAATAGCCCTTTATACCAGTCTGTTTATAGCACGTCGCTATAGTAACTGGCATTGCTTATACCTGACCCAATTCGCTCTAAGGTTATCTTTAAAAGGGACTGTTTGAACACCGTGTACGTCACAGTTCCAATGCCCAAGGTAACAAAACCTCGGTACATGTATATTGTATTCAAACAAACGAAGCATGAATTGTTGACAATACACGTAGTCTATATAGTTCTGCCCGTCCGGCATTGAAATATTGTAGTAGTGGGAGGACAATAGCAAAGCACCCACAGAAATCTCCTCATACTTAGATATGTCATTGAATTATTGAGCTTCGGCATACAAAGTCTGTACAATTCAATCTATCCGTGTTAAGCAGAGAAAGGTACATGCACGATATAATATAGACATAGACAACGACGATGGTTCACTCGATAAATCAGATTAATTGGCCAACCTATCCAAAGTGTCCGAAAAATATATACGGTCCCAGACTAGCATTTGGTTGACAAATTTCAGGTGGAAAGGGCGAGACAGGTTTGAGATGACTCATCAAATATTACTCCTCCATGAACAAAAGTCAATAAAATAATGAAGTTTATTTACAAAAAACAATTAATACAAGTTGTCACTTATATGTACATTCGGGATATTTTATCCAGAGGGTAGTCTACGAGACCTGTATACTAACTTATGATTAGTTATTGCTGCTGGCTTGAATAACTTGGTCTTGTCTAACAGTCTATCAACTGGGTTTGTTACTCCGTTGTTGCCACCTTTTCCAACCATAAAACAACAGTACACGAGTCACAAATCTTGTCAGTATGCCCTATCAGGCTAAATCCAATTTTGGCACTTAACTTAACCAGAATAATGTGAAGATGATACGTGGTCATCCATTAAATCTGGTTATTTATATATATATATATATATATATATATATATATATATATATATATATATATATATATATATATATATATATATATATATATATATATATATATATATGTGTGTGTGTGTGTGTGTGTGTGTGTGTGTGTGTGTGTGTGTTGAGGGTAGAAGAAAATCAAGTCGGGTTTTTCGTCTCTACAAGCCTGTTTCGTGAGTAAATCACTCGTCAGGAGATGTTGATGTACATCAACATCAACATCTCCTGACGAGTGATTTACTCACGAAACAGGCTTGTAGAGATGAAAAACCCGACTTGATTTTCTTCTACCCTCAACATATACTCCGCTCTGCGTGCAGACGTATCGAGCACTGTACTACGGACAAATCTTACCACTAACTTCCTATATATATATATATATATATATATATATATACATATATATATATACATATATATATGTGTGTGTGTGTGTGTGTGTGTGTGTGTGTGTGTGTGTGTTGTTTGTTTTACAAGTTTTATAAATTTGTATAATTATAAAATGTAATTTATCTCGATTAGCATGATTCATTTCTGAAACCTTTCGTAATCCTTCGTTAAGAAGATGTGCAATAAAAAAAGTTACTCTCGTTATATGTACACATGCATATTATACACGTCAATTAAGTCTATCCGTAAAACTGTCCTGTACGGTTATAGTAGCAAATAGCACTTGAGAAGAGAAGAGAAGAGAATTCGTTGATAACCCTGTGACAAATACAAGAAAATCGGAATGTGGTATTTGAATAATTGTCTAAAACGCAGCTCCTGCCTTCTCATCTGGAACGTTGATTGTCGGTGGAGGCGCACTATGACCCTGCTGTCCATAAGGATCCGCTTGTCCAGAGTATCCGGGTTGTCCAGGCTGGGAATAGTTGTATCTATCAAATAAATATACAATATGTTTGGTTTCCTCCACTTGAAAATCTACATGTTTCTCTTACTTTAAATATCCAGTTGTACAAAGGTTTGTTGAATTAATTCATGTATTTATGATTTATCATTATTTATTCATTCACACTTCAGAACAATATAGTTTATAGTATTCGGTCAGTCATTCAGTCGGACGGACAGACAGACAGACAGACAGACAGACAGACAGACAGACAGACAGACAGACAGAAATAAGTTTACATACATACATACATACATAACTACATACATACATACATACATACATACATACATAATTATTAAAATTTACTTTGAAAATACACACTCAATGAATCGTTTATGAAGTTCAACGTTAAATGTATATAATGTATGCGTGAGTTTGATCCGATCCGTTGCTAATACCTTTAGTATGTACTTCGACATCTTCATACAATATTTTGATAAGTTCATATACATCAAAATTATCTTAATTTCATGTATATGAGTGACTGATCAGGGTGAACAATACTAACGAGGACCCCTAACTTACCCTTGGCCTTGATTTGCTGGTGGAGGGTATTGATCTGGTGGTGGTTGTTGACTTTGACCTGGCGGTGGATATTGACTTTGACCTGGCGGTGGATATTGACTTTGACCTGGCGGTGGATATTGACTTTGACCTGGGAGTGGATATTGACTTTGACCTGGCGGTGGATATTGACTTTGGCCAGCGGGTGGATATTGACCGTATGCAGGCGGCGGAGCGCCATATTGGGGCTGTCCACTGTACATGGTTGAACCAGTCGTAGTTACTACAGTAGGACCCGCTGATGGGGCAGCTTGGACGGTCATTACAGTAGTGCGAGACCTATTTCCAGCACTGCACATCCACACTGAACCAATAATGATAAAGACAACCCCTGTCAAGAGTACGATTGTACCCACGAAGAAGAAGATCCACAACACAATTTCCAATATTACGCCCACCACGAACAAGATAATCCCTAAAATGAGAAATATCTGACCCCGTTGACGACGACTGGCCCCGTCATCCATCTTTTTAGAAGGTGATTTCTGAAACGATAAAACATGTTTATAAGGATCAGTTTAAAATCTCTATTTTGGATGCTTGCAAGTGGTTTAGCCACTCAGAAACAAATGGCATCGATGGGGCTCGAACAGCAACGTGCAGATTCCAAGGCGGTCACTCTAACCATTCGCCCACATGATGGATATACCTGATATACAAGTTATTATACCATTGGAACAGATGAGATAATCATACACATGGACCATGCACATGTTATACAGGTCAGGTCAACTTGGACTCAGGGACATGCATTATGTCGTATTATTGTGGCGCTGTGTTCAAGTTATTCCCGTAAGTTTATATATAAACGTAATATGTATGAAACAGAATTCGATGGCATAGGTGCATGCCATTCACATAATGACATCAAAGTGTTGTCTTGACATCACAACTTTACGTTAACTTATGAAGCACAGTTTTTACCTCAAAATTTCAACATCATAGATAAATTAAAGTATTCTAAGATTAATGACGATGTTAACAGTTCACTTTGTAGGCCCAAGATTCTGATTTCATGGCGTGCTGTTACTGTTCTTGACTCGATATCCGGTATCTGTATTTGCAGAAATCTGTAATGGCGACCTATCAACACATTTATAGCTATTTACCTTACCAGAGAGATCTCACTAGACTCCCCAAAGTAGTTTCACTTACCCTGGACTGATCACGGTTGAATGCAAGCACGAGTCAAACGTCAAGAATTGTTCCCTCCTGAAGATACCGACGAATGTTCAGGCTGAATTCAAGTTTGTGTCGCCGTATTACGCGAACCTTGTAGCACAGGCCTAGGGTTTTACAGAGTGGGACGTTCGAATATATTTTTGTCCGATCGACAGATTACTGACTCGAAGGAGAAAGGTATATGCGAACAATCAGTGTTTTAGCTCCTTTGGAAAGTATGAACAGGTTTTTGTTACAACTGCGTAGAGCATGTTTGTGTTGGTATGACAACGTCATTTAAAGTGGATGACCTCGAAACGTCGGTCAACCCATGTTGACATACACACATTGTCAACACTTTCATTGTAAAGACGTTAGTACGTCATATACAAGACACTAGGTCTTATGTTCCCCTTGCGGCACATGACCAGAAAATGTATACAACAATGCCCATTATTTGTATTGGGTCGCAGTACACCTGCACCAGTCTTATGGAAAACATTGTCACAGTGATATATATATGTCTGCGTGCAGTTTGTGTCAACGCAGCCTAATCAGTTGAATCGCAGGCCATTTCAATACTTATACCTGCAACTGCAGACATCAGACCGTGAACCTATTACAAACAGGGAAAGGTTACACACACAAAAATGGATTGGATTAATAATAATAACACTTGGCACAGCATGTTGGAACAGCAGAGACTTGTATTACACACCATGGTTTGATAAGAATAGTTGTATTGCCTCTTGTACTTGAAATGCCAGGGGAACTGGACATTTGTTGTGACCAGTGAACTGTTGTGTAAAGGGGCCATAAATCTGTTCTTATCAAATGATGGAATGTAATACAAGTCTCTAGATACTTCCAACATGCTGTGCCAAGTGTTATTAATTCAATTCATTTGTTTACTTTCCATGTTTGTAACAGGCTCTCTTCGAATTCGTCCAAGGTCTGATGTTGGCAGTTGTACTACATTTATATTGCTTTCTTGTTGCCTGTCTCTGGGCCTATTTGAATATTCGGCCAATGGAAAACATCAGACAATGCTTATCGCAGGACGACAATAACAGTTTTATGATATATGATATATGTAAATGTGTATGACATATGATCATAAAGGTGTCTTCAGTAAGTTACAGTTCAGGAGGGTCGGGAGGATTAGTCACGTGTCATTTTACGAATCCGTTTTCGGGGAAGCCGGGGGGGGGGTGGGGTCACAGTTTAGAAAACGAAATTAGGGAGGATGACATTATACAATCTATTGTATAACATTTCTTCTTTTATTGTGAGTTCCAGCATCACTGTCACCTCTGCCACATCCCACGGCTGCCATGGTTGTACCATACTGTATCAGTGATGTTGCTGCTGACAACCATGTAATGCATCAATTATTAGTGTTACATAGGAAAAGGAGGGGAGTGAATCTCACAGAAGAGAGGGTAAACAGTGTGGTAAGACATTGAGGGTGATGTCGGAGAGCTGAGACGTTGTTCTCGGGCCAGGCACTTTATTCAATCATTATTGGTGCGACCCTCAGTTCTGATAACTTGATTCTGACTCAAGGACAGAAGATGCAAAGCCTTCACACAAATTCACTGTGGTGGTAGTTGGTGATAGTTGAACATATCCCAGGGTTGATGTTTTTGGACGAAATACAAAAGAAATTTTCTAAACTAAAATGGATATCACTTTTTAAAAAGTCCCCATGTGCATATGAAGGAATCAACTACATAACCATTGTCACCCTAAATTGTAAAACATCAAATTAAAAAAGGCAGGTCAAATTCCAATCTGATTAAAATCCGATGTAGATGTCGGCTAATCGTTCATTGCTATTTTACCTTCGTTATTTTGCCTGAATTGACCTTCTTGGTACATGACTGTTTACGTGTTTAGCCTGATCGCCTCCTCTAGATAACCCATAACCTCCGGTAACAGTCTTATTTGTCTGGATCGTTCTGTAGTTTAAGCTGTGGTGTTGATGGTATATATATTTCCTTGGTTAGCAAGAATGTGACTTATGATTGATGGTGTGATAAAGAGTGGGTTTCTTTGTAGATTTAGTTAGCCTGACATTAGAGCAACGATTTTGAAAGTGTGTTCCGTTTTTTTAAGTCCTGTAGGATATTTGTGACACTACTGGTTTGTTATTCTATAGTTGTTGTGTCAAAACTTGCAGCTCCTCGAATTCTCAGGACCTTTTTCAAGATTATTTATGTGGATTTTCTGGTAGGGACCCCATATGCCACTGCACATTTAAGTTTAAGACAAACTAGAGTTTTATATATATGCAATATATAATATATCTATATCAGAGTTTCGAGCTGAAGTGTTGTTGTCTACCAGTGAATAAAAGACACCTTCCGTCCTCAGGGACTCGTAATGGTTCAGGTGGTACTCGTTACCATGACGACAATTGTTCTCACAGAAATGAGAAGTCTATAAATATCGACCAGACAATAAGCTTTACAATTTTACAGCCAGACTTCTTTTCGATTCCATAAAACCTCTGCATAATTGCCAATTAATGACATAATTGGAAATGTTCGATAGTAACCTCAACTAGTAGAAATTTGGTACAAATATACTGTGAGAAGATGACACCTCTACGAAAACAATGTGATTTCAAAAGTTCAGATTTTTAAGCAATGGGGCGAGATTTTGGTACACAGTGCATGTATATGATTTATTAACTTCAGAAAGAAAGATATCATGAGCAAATATTCACCCTGTCTGTCATTTCCGAGGATCCAATCAGGAGTATGGGACTTTCACTTTCCAATGTTTATTTGACGAAAAGAGAAGTACAAGGAACTCAGTAGTATAAGGAAACAATGCCACATGAAACTCAAAATAAAAGGTCGAATATTGGCGTGGAAGAGATATAAGACCCCATGTAAACCATAAGTGGGACTGAGTCTGGGACTCTCATTTTGAACAAAGTCCAAAGTTAGGCCGTATCTGAGACTGGATATGAGACTCGTGTGATGTAAACAATAAACAGTGGACAGCAACAGAAGTGATCGCAGAACGGATGCAGCTAGCTAAACACAGCACATGATAAGACACGAATCATGTTCACTCAGCCCAACCGTGTGCAAATTGAAACAAACAAACAAACTACATGCATTGCATACAACAACCATTCAACAGTGACGGCTTTAAGAATACGAAACGAGATACATACGTGTAGTTGAACAGATATAGGTTTGAATTACATGTAAGTTGTCTAGGCTACACTAGCTGAAATACTAGGTTGTGAGGCTACCATTAACCCGTCTCAAAGACGATCTCAGGTTTGCTTGCAATTACAGACTATTTGATATATGAGAGTCTCAAACACGGTCTCACTTAGCATGTTCTTCGTTTTGAGAGTTTCAGTTCTGATCTCAGTTTCTTGATCCCACTTCTCCTGTATTTGGTGTCTTACATACCACGACAGGTGAGGTCGTGGAAGGTTGACTTTGATTCTACAGATAATCCACCACCTCCGGATGTCGACCTACAACAGGTGAATGTGGCAACTATTGTTGTATGAGTATATGTACAGACACAAACTTTCACCAGATTTAAACTGAATGCCTTCCAGAAGGGTAGTCTTACAATTTCATTATTTATGCAAGAAATTTAGCTTTACATCTGTGATTTTTTTCAAGTCCCAGTGAAAGTTATAGCTGTCAAAAACGTTGTTCAAATGCCAGGAAAGCTTGCCATCCTCGACTGCACTCGGCTTTCGTGATCCCCTACATACTCGGGATATGCACAGCCGTTTCCATGGCAAATAATAAACGAAATTGAAACCTGCATGACATTGCTATTACGCATTAGAAAGTTTACAACATACTTCAAACTGCTAAAAATTTGAACTTTTGAAATCACAATGTTTTCGTAGAGTTGTCATCTTCTCACAGTATATTTGTACCAAATTTCTACTAGTTGAGGTTACTGTCGAACATTTCCAATTTATGTCATTGCAAACTGTAAAGTTTTCGTTAGAGCATATTCTTGCACTATTCATCTCTGTATAGTGAGATCTTATTTAAAAGGAAAACTACATTACAAGTGTTTGAAACGTACAACTTGTGTATACGTACCTACCTTCATAGAACTAACATTACTAGTACTGTCAGTGGTTTATACTACCAACACAGAAATGACTCATCAATACACTGCGCCCTCAGTGTTGACAGCATACAGCACAGCATTGCAAACAGGTCTTTGAAGGTAAAAACTGCTGAAAAAGCAATACGTTTAATTTGTAATCAAACTGTCACAGAATGTCCTCACCGCTTAGAAATTTTGTAACTGTATATACTCGTATAAGAATAGTTGCTGTATTCTACTGTAGTAGGTCCGGAGGTTGTGGATTATCTGCCGAATTAAATTCAACCTTCCACGCCATGATTCGACCTTTTTATTGAGTTTATCACCGTGCTTTCCCAGGGAAACTAATTTTTTTCGTGGATTTCTTATTTCTGTAAACAAATTTCGCTATAGTTGAAACCCTTGTCGTCTAACCTCCATTCTGATATGATATAGGACTATATGTGAATTGTCTGTTCATCATCAGATCACCGTCAGAAAAAATAACCTGTCGATCTGAGCTACCTTTGTTGTTGATGAACATGATAAATCATCTACATTGTACTAAATAAAGAAATTTAATCACACATTTTTTTCCAGCAACAAACATGTACTTTTTCTAGTTTCCGTACATATCGCACCACATCACATCACATCACATCACAGTATATTTATACCTATTTGAGGTTTGTATCAAAACGTTTCCATTTTATCAAGTCACTGATTGGCAATTATGCATAGGTTTTATTGAATGGCATTTTGGCTGTAAAACTATAAAGATATGTACAGATCAATGTTCCTGCACTTTTCATTTCTGGGAGAACAGTTTTGATAAAACCTCTGTAGTCATGGTAATGGTGCCATATATATACTCGTATAAGAATAGTTTATGTATTCTACTGTCGTAGGTCCGGAGGTTGTGGATTATCTGCCGAATTAAATTCAACCTTCCACGCCGATATACGACCTTTTTTAGTTTATTACTGTGCTTTCTCAGGGAAACTTTTTTTCCCCCCGGACTTCTTATTTCTGTAAATAAAATCGTTAGTTGATAACCCTTGTCGTCTAACCTCCATTCTTATATGATATAGGACTACATGTGAATTGTCTGTTCATCATCAGATCACCGTCAGAAAAAATAACCTGTCGACCTGAGCTACCTTTGTTGTTGATGAACTTGATAAATCATCTACATTGTACAAATAAAGAAATTTAATCACACTTTTTTTTTCCCAGTAACAAACATGTACTTTTCTAGTTTCCGTACATATTTCATCATATCACATCACATCACATCACATCACATCACATCACAGTATATTTATACCTAGTTGAGGTTTCTATCAAAACATTTCCATTTTATCATGTCATTGATTGGCAATTATGCATAGGTTTTATTGAATGGCATTTTGGCTGTAAAACTATAAAGATATGTACGATTTGTTGTATTTATTGGGTAAGTGTCTGCCACAGCAACCGTGCTTGAAACAGTACCGATATGACGTTCGACGTTGTTGTCTACAGATAATGAGTTTCAACATGACGCAATACCTATAATATTGTACGGTCTTTTGAGAAGTAAGAAGGGCATAGTTTGAACGAAAATCGGATGGGTGTTTAATAATCAAAATGGAGAGAACATTGGTACGTACGTTATGGAAATGTTTGTTTTTACAATATAAATATTTTGATAATTTCATAATTTGATTCGGTTACCATTTACTACCCATGTCTACCCATTTATTGGTTAATAGACACAGGCATGTAGCAAAGAAAGGGTCTGGATACACGTAACAGTAACATATGACATTAGACCCCGATAGTGTATATAGTAACTGATCAATATGGTCTCCTGAAATGATTCCCAACAGTTATGACAAGCCGTGTATTTATTTATTTATTTATTTATTTATGTATTTATGTATGTATATAATATTAGTATACATTTGATTTCTGATATTAAAAATAAACTCTAAAATACGAAACTGTTTGGGCCACAGTTCAATTCCTGTATACTGTGTTTCAGATGATTCAAAATTGTTTCAGTATTCTGTGGGTGCGTACGTATACGTATAGTGCCCCACGTGACCGATTGAATAATCTGACAGGCATGGATGCACGTACGTACTGCATCAATACCGAAGTAACTACGTGTATAACGGTTTGTTCTGAAATAAATGACTTTGGAGGGGTTTGCCCTGCTGATATAGACTTTAATCAGAGTTGTTTAAGCGCGATGTTAAACCTTTAGACGATAAGAGCGCCCCCAATTAATGCATAAAGAAATGTGGAACTTCCCAATCTATTTTTTCTCAGAATTATACGTCGTTTATGACTAATTTCATGAATATTCAAATTTACTATCGTAATGTGAATTTATCAAATAAAATAAATCGTACAAAACTGCATCACCGTAGATAGAGTTTTAAGTGTAGAAGTAGCCTTTATATGTTGAACGTACATAGTGGTTAAGTAAGGTCCGGAGGTACTGGGTTATCTCACGTCTAAAAGACTAACCTACCCCACGCCGTCCATTGACCTTTTTTTGACTGTTTCATACTTGTTTCAGATTACTAAAGGCTCCTATTATCATTTGTTTTAGATTTAATCACTGTCATTATGTCGACTTGAGACTTGAAATTCCACGTTTCAAATTTTCAAGACAATATGCACAACGATGTCGACAACCAGTGTGAAATGATGGTGTAGTACTAGTATTTCGAGCCTTGTTATGCCTGGTGAACACTTAGTTATAAATATCCCAGATTGTTTTGGCCTGAGATAATATCGCCTTATATGCTTTGTATTTCTATAATTGCATACTACAATTATATAATCAATAGACGCTGAACAGCAAGTTAAATTTCATATCTTCTTTCTCTGGCCATGCACAGCACAACTGTTGAATAGTTCGATAAGTACGCACTCAGTCAATCCGTGAGCTCAGACTAGACCCTATAGTGGTCTGAGATCTGAGGGAAAGAGGCGATCACCCGGAACAAAACAAACGGCACAAAGCCATGATGGAAGTAGAGGTAAATAAAGACACCTAGCCGCTTTCACCACATCAGACTTTTATTTTTTTTAAATCGGATTGGCACTCAGTGTAAGTGAACGCTTTCAATTAATCCCTTATGTCAATAGTGCTTTAAACTGAAGTTAGGTAACTCTAGCCTGGGTCTACTTTGGACCTCAGACCACTAAATAGAGTGTGGGTTTGGACCCGGGACTACTTTGCATCTAAGGCCGGTACACAGACTTTTACTGTAGTTCATGAGTAGCTTGTCATTTCCTACGAATCATTTCAATATGCACATTTCACGTTTTCAATATTTTATTTTACATTCATTTTATCACCTATCACGAAAACTAGTCCTGCACATTTATACACATGCATGTTACGCCCTCAGTGTTGACGACACGGTACGGTAGTCAAACAGGTGTTTGATTGTAAAAACTACAGTTAATTAACATGTCAGAGAATATCCTCACCGCTTAGAAAATTTATATTTGTATATACTCGTATAAGAATAGTTGCCGTATTCTACTGTAGTAGGTCCGGAGGTTGTGGATTATCTGCGAAATTAAATTCAACCTCCCACGCCATGGCGCCAATATTCGACCCCCCCCCCCCCTTTTGTTTTACAATGCTCCCCTTTGTAACATTGGATTGTCTTGTACTTCACATTACTTTAGATAAAATTGCAACTTGAAACCACGTTGAGTTGGAATCTTCATTCTGAAATGAGAAATGACTACTTGTGGAATAGATGCCCATAGTCAGATTATCACCAGGCTTTTAAAATTTGTGAATTGCAGAAAAAAATGCGGTTAGATTTTGTTTTGTTTGTTGATACTTTATTAACTAAGTCACCAATTGCTTATAAATTTGATATCGTAACATCTACAAATTATGCGCCTAATGGTGAAGAGAAAACATTTCACGTATATCAGTTCTGGGGCTGGAATTTGGAAGTGAGAGACTTTCATTTCACAACTTCATTTTTATTTCGGGAAACGAGAAGTGTAGCGAAATGCAGTTGTTCAGGGAAATGTGGTATTAAAGCCCCAAATAAAAGGTCGAATATCGGTGTGGGAGGTTGAATTTAATTCGGCAGATAACCCACGACATACGAGTATATATATTGCACCATTACCGTGACTCACTACAGAGGTTTTATCAAAACTGTTCTCCCAGAAATGAAAAGTGTAGGAATATTGATCTGTACATATCTTTATAGCTTTACAGCCACAATGCCATTCAATAAAACCTATGCACAATTGCCAATCAATGACATGATAAAATGGAAATATTTTGATAGAAACCTCAAATAGGTATAAATATACTGTGATGTGATGTGATGTGATGTGATGTGATGAAATATGTACGGAAAATAGAAAAGTACATTTTTGTTGCTGGAAAAAAATATGTGATTAAATTTCTTTATTTAGTACAATGTAGATGATTTATCAAGTTCATCGACAACAAAGATAGCTCGGATCGACAGGTTATTTTTTCTGACGGTGATCTGATGATGAACAGACAACTTACATGTCGTCCTATATCATATCAGAATGGAGGTTAGACGACAAGGGTTTCAACTATAGCGAATTTTTTTGATAGAAATAAGAAATCCACGAAAAAAGATTGTTTCCCTGGGAAAGCATGGTGATAAACTCAATAAAAAGGTCGAATATTGGCGTGGAAGGTTGAAATTAATTCGGCAGATAATCCACAACCTCCGGACCTACTACAGTAGAATACGGCAATTATTCATATACGAGTATATACAGTTACAAACTTTCTAAGCGGTGAGGACATTCTCTGATAGGTTGATTACAAATTAAACGTAATGCTTTTTCAGCAGTTTTTACCTTCAAAGACCTGTTTGCAATGCTATGCTGTATGCTGTCAACACTGAGGGCGCAGTGTATTGATGAGTCATTTCTGTGTTGGTAGTATAAACCACTGGCACTACTAGTAATGTTAGTTCTATGAAGGTAGGTATGTATACATAAGTTGTACGTTTCAAACACTTGTAATGTAGTTTTTCTTTTAAATAAGATCTCACTATACAGAGATGAAAAGTGCAGGAATATCTCTAACGAAAACTTTACAGTTTACAATGACATAAATTGGAAATGTTCGATAGTAACCTCAGCTAGTAGAAATTTGGTACAAATATACTGTGAGAAGATGACAACTCTACGAAAACAACGTGATTTCAAAAGTTCCATAAAATATGATGGATTTTTATCAATGACATGACATTTTGATATATAGTACATGTAGAGAAACTGGATAGCTAAAAACGACAAATTATTCTGTTTGAAACTGAAGGACAGACACTTTACGTTTATCATTTGAATCTAGAGTATAGAACTTTCACTTTACAATTTTTATTTGAGGAAAAGAGATGAACAAGGAAACCCAGTAGTATGTACAAGGAAAGAATGACACATGAAACTCAAAATAAAAGGTCGAATATTGGCATGGAAGGTTGAATTTAATTCGCAGATAATCCACAACCTCCGGACCTACTACAGTAGAATACAGCAACTGTTATTATATGAGTATATAGAAATACAAACTTCCAAAACGGTGAGGACATTCTGTGACAGCTTGATTACAAATTAAACGTATGCTTTTTCAGCAGTTTTTTTTTTCATTCGAAAGCCTATTTGAATATCATGTAGTCAACACTGAGGGCGTAGTGTATGCATGAGTCATCAAAACAAGATGACAATGTGTTGCAATAATCGTGCGTTGTTTTTGAGACATGTAAGATATTCTAACTTGTTCAAAACACTAGTAAATGAGATTTTTTTCTTCCCCAATCTTTTAGTTTTCCAAAAGAGTAACTATACAGATACAAACTTACAAATCAGTGAGGACATTCTCTTCTCTGACATGTTGATTAATGTTTTATCATCAGTTTTTCACCTTGAAAGACTTAAAAAAAAAAAAAAAAAAAAAAAGCCTGGTGATAATCTGACTATGGGCATCTATTCCACAAGTAGTCATTTCTCATTTCAGAATGAAGATTCCAACTCAACGTGGTTTCAAGTCGCAATTTTATCTAAAGTAATGTGAAGTACAAGACAATCCAATGTTACAAAGGGAAAGCATTGTAAAATAAAAAATGGTCAAATATTGGCGTGGAGGGTTGAATTTAATTCGGCAGATAATCCACAACCTCCGGACCTACTACAGTAGAATACATCAACTATTCTTATACGAGTATATACAGTTACAAACTTTCTAAGCGGTGAGGATATTCTCTGACATGTTAATTAATGCTTTTTCAGCAGTTTTTACCTTCAAACACCTGTTTGACTACCGTGTCGTCAACACTGAGGGCGTAACATGCATGTGTATAAATGTGCAGGACTAGTTTTCGTGATAGGTGATAAAATGAATGCAAAATAAAATATTGAAAACGTGAAATGTGCATATTGAAATGATTCGTAGGAAATGACAAGCTACTCATGAACTACAGTAAAAGTCTGTGTACCGGCCTTAGATGCAAAGTAGTCCCGGGTCCAAACTCACACTCTATTTAGTGGTCTGAGGTCCAAAGTAGACCCAGGCTAGAGTTTAATACCTAACTTCAGTTTAAAGCACTATTGACATAAGAGATTAATTGAAAGCGTTCGCTTACACTGAGTGCCAATCCGATTAAAAAAAATAAAAGTCTGATGTGGTGAAAGCGGCTAGGTGTCTTTATTTACCTCTACTTCCATCATGGCTTTGTGCCGTTTGTTTTGTTCCGGGTGATCGCCTCTTTCCCTCAGATCTCAGACCACTATAGGGTCTGAGCTCACGGATTGACTGAGTGCGTACTTATCGAACTATTCAACAGTTGTGCTGTGCATGGCCAGAGAAAGAAGATATGAAATTTAACTTGCTGTTCAGTGTATATTGATTATATAAATGTAGTATGCAATTATAGAAATACAAAGCATATAAGGCGATATTATCTCAGGCCAAAACAATCTGGGATATTTATAGCTAAATGTTCACCAGGCATAACAAGGCTCGAAATACTAGTACTACACCATCATTTCACACTGGTTGTCGACATCGTTGTGTATTCGACATCGTTGTGTATATTGTCTTGAAAATTTGAAAAATGGAATTTCAAGTCTCAAGTCGATATAATGACAGTGATTAAATCTAAAACAAATGATTTACCTTTACTAATCTGAAACAAGTATGAAACAGTCAAAAAAGGTCAATGGACGGCGTGGGGTAGGTTAGTCTTGTCAGACGTGAGATAACCCAGTACCTCCGGACCTTACTTAACCACTATGTACGTTCAACATATAAAGGCTACTTCTACACTTAAAACTCTATCTACGGTGATGCAGTTTTGTACGATTTATTTTATTTGATAAATTCACATTACGATAGTAAATTTGAATATTCATGAAATTACTCATAAACGACGTATAATTCTGAGAAAAATAGATTGGGAAGTTCCACATTTCTTTATGCATTATTTGGGGGCGCTCTTATCGTCTAAAGGTTAACATCGCGCTTAAACAACTCTGATTAAAGTCTATAACAGCAGGGCAAACCCCTCCAAAGTCATTTATTTCAGAACAAACCGTTATACACGTAGTTACTTCGGTATTGATGCAGTACGTACGTGCCTTATGCATCCATGCCTGTCAGATTATTCAATTGGTCACGTGGGGCACTATACGTACGCACCCACAGAATACCGAAACAATTTTGAATCACCTGAAACACAGTATACAGGAATTGAACTGTGGCCCAAACAGTTTCGTATTTTAGAGTTTATTTTTAATATTACTTTATTAGAAATCCAATGTACACTACTATTATACATACATAAATACACCGCTTGTCATAACTGTTGGGAATCATTTCAGGAGATCTAGACCATATTGATCAGTTACTATATACACTATCGGGGTCTAATGTCATATGTTACTGTTACGTGTATCCAGACCCTTTCTTTGCTACATGCCTGTGTCTATTAACCAATAAATGGGTAGACATGGGTAGTAAATGGTAACCGAATCAAATTATGAAATTATCAAAATATTTATATTGTAAAAACAAACAGTTCCATAACGTACGTACCAATGTTCTCTCCATTTTGATTATTAAACACCCATCCGATTTTCGTTCAAACTATACCCTTCTTACTTCTCAAAAAGACCGTACAATAGGTATTGCGTCATGCTGAAACTCATTATCTGTAGACAACAACGTCGAACGTCATATCGGTACTGTTTCAAACACGGTTGCTGTGATAGACACTTAGTCTAGTAAATACAACAAATCGTCGTTTATTCAATGAACCAACGAGCATGTAGATAGTATATTCCAATTATTGATCACTTTAATACGACAGGTTTACAAACGGTTGCACAAAAATGAATTTAATGACTATACGCTTACGTCATCAATTCAGCATTGACAGTCTTCTAAGTTTACCTAACAAAACTTGTAACATATAAAATCACTATAACTGTGTTGTTATACGTGTGTATACTTAGTATTTAAAATGTGATTGCATAACTTTATCTACGAAGGTGGGTATCAAAGTATTTTCCCTTACAAGGAGTCAGTTGTAATGCACATGTGACTAGCTGTTTCTTGTGGATGAAATCACTGATAATGAAGGTGGTGTACGTAAGAAGGGTTTCGTTCAATGTTTTTGTAGTTATGTTTGATTTTACACCGAACCTTTAAATTTCCTGATGTAGTTCGATTATTTTGATCACCTTATGCATATAATATACCCTTCAAGTTTCCAATTATCGATGATACACTGACTTGGTGTCCGTTTGTAAATAGTCCCGGATATGGCACGGATTTGATTACTCTGTTTGTCAACAGTGTAGATTTGTGGCTTGTTGATAGCATTTGATCATGCATACTCCATGGAGTACGAAATAAATCGTAAATAAGAACATGAATTAACAAAAACGTCGTTCTAGTTACAAAAGTTAGTAGCGAGGCTTTAAAAACTATTTCACAAATATATGTACAGTGTATATATATGATAATGTTAAGAAAATAGAAAGACACAAATGGACGGCACTGCCTGTCACAGACTGAGTAAAAAAATACTCAACCCTTATAAATATTTGTATATTTTCTGAAGTAAAAGATTCAGTTAAATATCTTTCGTGAAATAGAAAACATTGGTTTTGGTCGGTTCTGTTGTTCAGTTATACCGTAAAGTTGGTTTGAGTCTTGTCAAGTGACTTCTGCACACAGAGTCATGTTACATTATTTACAAAATAGAGGCAAGTTTCGGATATTTTTTTTTCTAAAGATATTTTAAAATCCTGTGGCTGCATTATAACTTGGTGGTGGTGGAGCGCTCATGTACCTGGAAGATATAAAGGTTTGTATAGATATTTATTTAATATACTCGGAATGTCTTTTATCGTGTTTACATTTGTACGTCAAAGCAACTTGCCTTTCTGCCTGCCTACCTGTATGTCTAAATGTCAATATGCGTGCGTGCGTGCGTGTGTGTGTGTATGTGTGTATGTATGTATGTATGTATGTATGTATGTATGTATGTATGTACGTACGTACGTATGTATGTATGTATGTATGTACGTACGTTCGCAGACTACACAGAATGGTTGATACGTTGTTTTCTCCTAATAATATTTTCTATACCCAAGGATTTCACTTACCCAGGTGGATAGGCAGGATCTTGTTCAGCAGGAGGGTACCCAGGTGCTTTTCCATATGCTGGTGGTTGTGGAGCAGCATATCCTGGTGCTGCCGCAGGTGGTTGCCCGTATGCTTGCCCAGGTGGCGGGTATGCTTGCCCGGGTGGCGGGTATGCTTGTCCTGGTGGTGGCGGCGGGTAACCCATTGGTTGTTGGGCTGGGTATCCCATCGCAGTCGATGTTGATATCACCGTGGCTCCCGTGGGCTGAGGTTGCTGTACATGAACCATAGTGACCGTAGAATTTCGATACTGACAATGCCACACTATTCCAATGCAAAGAAATGTTACACCGGCTATGAACAGCACACCTCCAATGTGTCCTTGGTGTAATCACATTGACAACAAAGATCTGGTTGGTGTAGTCTTCCTTGATTTGAGGAAGGCGTTTGACCTTGTGAATCATGAAATATTATTTGATAAATTGCATATTTATGGTGTTAATAAAACATCCTTGAATTTATTCAACTCATATCTCGCGAATAGGAAGCAACGGGTTTCTATAAATGGTTGTATTTCTGATAGCGTTCCCCTAGAGGTTGGGTTACCCCAAGGATCGATATTAGGACCGCTTCTGTTTCTCTTGTATATCAACGATTTGCCACTTTGTACTTCGAATTGTGAAATCGATATGTTTGCTGACGATTCTACGATTCATACGTCGGCACAGTCAGTGACAGATCTTGAGTACAAGTTAAACGGTGCTCTTGGTGGTATTAGTGATTGGTGTACTGAAAACAAAATGTGCCCTAACATTGACAAGACAAAATGTATGCTAATTACAACTAGACAGAAACGAACACACTTGTCACGTAGTGACTTGAATGTGAAACTGGGTGATTATGATATTGAAAATGTTCTAAGTGAAAAGTTGTTGGGAATAGTCATAAACAATGATTTGTCATGGTCTTCACATGTAAACAATATTGTGAAGAAAATTAAATCTAAGTTATATCTCTTGGCGCGAATAAAGTGCTTCCTTCCAGAATCGGCACGGCGGCAATACTATAATAGCTTTATTTTACCTCACTTTGATTACTGTCAAGCAGTATGGGGCTGCTGCAGCAAGATCGACAACACCCGATTAAATAGTCTACTGAAACGTTCCATGAGGCTTATTTTAAATTGCGACGCCGGCATATCTCCCACTGAGATGCTAATCAGGCTAAACTGGTATCCACTCTCCTATCGTTACAAATTTAATAACGTTGTTTCAGTTTATAAAGCATTACAAGGCCAATATCCCACTTATATCAGTCGATTACTTTCACCATATAGACCTAGTCGGTCTTTGCGCTCAGTTACAAATCACTCGTTACTAGTCCCATTTGCCAGAACAAATGTTTTTAAGGATTCATTTCGAGTAGCAGCGCCTACACTCTACAATCAACTACCGGCTGCAATAAGATCTATTACTAATATTAGAAGTTTCAAAATTGCGTGTCATAAACATTACTTTCAGGGTTTCATAGATGACAATGTAAATTTTTAGTATGGTCGTATTTTCTATGTCACTTGCTGTCTGTATTTTGTCTGTTGGACGTTTTGTGCCGTTATTGCATTTTTTTGCAATTTGTATGTAGTCTCCTTTTCTGCCATTGTATTTTAATTTGTTCTTTTTTGTTCTCGACCCTCATGAAAAAAGGCTGTTACCTATGAGGCTATCGAGTTTAAATAAAGTTTATTATTATTATTATTATTATTATTATTATAATGTAGAATAACCACCAGAACAACGCCTCTAAGATTATGCCCATCACGATGAGCACAATACCGGTGATTATAAACGACTGAGATCGCTGGCGGAGTCTGTGATCCACCGGCATTTTGATTTTATAGGTTGGAATTTACAAAATTATCCTTTTTTTATCTGAAATAGGAACGAAAAAGAGTTTGATGAAGGGCATCAATAAAGTAGTATAAAAAACTTATCAGAACGACTTTATGTATGACACAGCAGGTACATACATTTTCTGTCTGTCTGTCTGTCTGTCTGTCGGGGGTTATTGGTGCTACTTTACCCGTGATGATTTGTTGAGTAAATGATATCTTAGCAACCACTGATAATTAAATATTTATAGAAAAAAAGTCAAAAAAAGTATCGAAAAATGACGTTTATATAATGACGGAAACAATGTTTCTTATTACTTGTCTGTCGTAATTACTATGAGAAGAATGACAAAATGGTGCATTTTGCAAAGTGTCGACAGTAGCCCGTGCTGACTTTCACTTCGTATGGGACATAGAGTACCATTAATGCGATTTTGAAATGGGACCTGTAGTCTTAGCAAATGTTGAATATATTAATTTTTTGATTTCATATTTGTTTACAAAGATGAAGGCAGTAGACCGGACAACTGTACTCTGAGACAGTTTACGTAAACTATAAAAATGACAGGTTTTCGACATTAGAAATTGCAACTGGCGGTGTGTACATGACATGTGAATCAAGGAGGTAGTTCTTCCCATCTCCATGGTTACATCCATTTCAACAACCACAACAGATTTAAGGGTATTCACGCTCATGTTTTCAAGGAGGTCGATAATCACTTTCTATTACTGTACCTCTGGGCAATATATGCAACAGGTATTTTGGCAGCCATTTTGAATTAATACGCAAGGAAATAGTTTGGATATATTTTTTTTCACGTCATAATCAACATATTTTATTCTCAGCTTGCACACTCACATAACCATTTCAGTTATGGTCCTTCAAAGGCCTACTCTGCATATAAATATAGGGTGATGGCCATTATGCTAGATGACTTTAACCGTGCAACCATCACATAGACTGTGTTTGTGATGCAACACGCTCACAGAGCTCATAGAGTGCCTATAAAACTGCCATTTTTGAGAGTATTACAGATTGCTTTTATCTCCTTATATTGGACTACGGTATTATGAATATACAGGAAAGAAATCTGTCTCTGTATTTTTGAAAATTAATGCGTTTTGGGGGACTATTGAAAATGGTGCCATTTCTTCTTTAAGAATTTAGAATTTAATTGTAATTTCCAATTATTCCTAATAAGTGTCTCATTTTGTTGTCATGGTGATATTCAGCGTTGCACATCCAATTAATTACCTTGGTGCAATATTTCCTTCTATACGTTCATCTATTTTTAATGTCATCATTCAAATGAGTCAACACAATGAACGTGTAAGATATATTTTCTCTTATTCTAAGTGAGAAAATTCGTGTATGGTGGTCAGTATATGGTCGCATATAGTCACGGTAGTAAACTTCACTGTGTGATTTAAAAAAAAAATTAAATTTAAAAACATGGAATTTTCATTAGAAATAAAAGCTTAAACCCTGAGTAAACCAGCTGATACTTTATGAAAAGTGGACACAGTGAACAGTATTATTCAATAAAGTACATCAAATTTTGTTCTCACGGTGGCGTCTTTGCACGGTCGATCGTGAGCGTAGCAAAAATAAACAGAACTGAAGGAATAATGGACATATGAACTCAAAAAAAAAGGAAATAAAAAGATTTTTTAACTAAAAAAAACAAAAACAAAAACATCATTTTTTAGGTGACCCAAATTCACCCACCATCACATTTTAAGGCCTCCTAAGTCATTCTAAGTCTATCTTGCCAGTGTTGTCGAAAGTATACCAAAACTATGTGAGTTTTCACCACCTACCCTCCTACCTTTCAAAATATAGAGGGAGACTAAACCTCAGACCACTATAGTGGCTTTTTTCTAAATAGTCTGAGCATAGACCGTCCACCCGGTCTAAGCGTAAACACAGAGTCACTTTACTTTGACCTAGGAACACTAAACATGCAAAATAGTAATTAGAAAATGAGAAGCCTGTACAAACATTTTGTTGATTAATAAATGATGTAGTAAATCGTACACATTATTAGTAATTAATCATCGAACATAATCACCAAATCGTTCATATTTTTTCATGATATAAAAACATCTATACTAACCATGCTATTACCGACGATAAAATAATTTTAGAAAATGAACGAAACCTATCGACCACCTTTTGAATGCAGACAGTTTGTTTTAAAATATACGGGGTTGACCCGCTGAAATAAGAATAAACTGGGCATTTGTATTTTTTTGCTTTTGGGTTCGTATAAATTTAAAAGATCTGTCGAAAAAAATTGAGATGTTGAACACTATAGCTGTTATGTACTGTCGTAATGTTGTGGCTTGACCTTGAGGGATACCATATAACAGTCTATAATAGTATTTGGATTATACTTCCATGGTATCTGTAAACACTGATCGAATTTACAATACACCATTGTTAGACTGCAGAATGGTTTCATCTGCAAGTTCTGTTATTATCTACACCATAGGTTACGTCATTATAGGTTGGATTAATGAAATAGTGCTTCTAATAGATGGCGTGGATGGACATTAACTCGAACGACAACACTAGTGCTTCATTTCGAAGCGGTACAACAATTAGTAGCCTTCCTCGACGTAAGCTTATTTGTTTACTGAGTCAAGAGCTTCGAGAGCGAAAATCGATCTACTTTAGCTTTTGAGCAAAGACATACATGTTTGAATTTCAAATGATCGAATGGCGTGATATCCCCGGGTGATATCTTATGATGGGTTACAATAATGACAAATAAAATTCACCTAGGAAAAAAGCCGCAATGATTCTGTTTTGAACTAGATTGTTTATCTATGAATCCACGACATCATGTAGGTAGGCATATAATAGCACATACTCCTCTAATCGATAACCATGCATTCAGTTGCGTTTTGTATGTTTGGGACTGTGTATCGAGTTGATGTTAAAACTACACAGTGCAAACACAACGCTTATATCGAAACCATGGCTGTAGAAACAGTCCGTGTTTGTAGCGAACCGATGGAACAGTTGATGAGTTATTTCATTTCCTTACATAACGATTTCGATTGTAATTTGTAAGTGAATACATATACATATGTAAACGTACGCTGTTCGGATCTCCCCCGTCTGTCTCGAACTAAACTACTGTGCTCGATAAAAACCCTACGACATGCCTTTACATCCAGAATAAAGAAGCCTTTTCCCCAACTACATCAATCATTTTTTCAAACGCATTACCCCAAGTCATTTTAGCTTCGGTACACACTCACCTGCAGCTGTCAAAACGGAATTCAAAGGTTGGAATGACAGGTCGGTCACCACTTATTGAGAAGATCCGACCTGAGGAACATTTCTGCGCAGATCGGCCGGTGTCATGACGTCAGTGTACATTTGACTGTCAATGGATTTCATGTATTGTTGTCTGACGGCTTCTACTCGGCAGATCTGTGACGTGTTATGTAAATGTTAGATCGTATCCAAAGTAACAAAGATGGCGGACACTTCTGCGTTCTGTTATTAAATTACCATATCAAAGTTCGTTAACCCGGATTTTCAATGACGTCAGTTCAGAATGACTACATATTTTATGAACGTGGTACTTACATATAAAGTGAACGATGATTCTAGCGTAAAGATAACAAAAAGTTCCGAATGTATGTATGTATGTATGTATGTATGTATGTATGTATGTATGTATGTATGTATGTATGTATGTATGTATGTATGCATGTATGCATGTATGGATGTATGTATGTATGTATGTATGTATGTATGTATGTATGTGTGTGTGTGTGTGTGCGTGCGTGCGTGCATGCACGCGAGCGTACGTGCGTGCGTGCGCGTGTTTGTGTGATGTGAATTGATGTAAGCATATGTCTATACGTCTGTTAATTTTGCTTTTAAATGGATGGAAAGTTTTAATGTTTACTTCAATCTGTTTTTTTTCTTTCGGTTTCCTTAATGACTCGTTTTTGGATTTCAAGACTCAGAAGACACCGAAAACATGTTGGGGAAAAATAGAATGAGAAATGTCATCTGTGCTAAGAATAACCCACAAAAATAGCCATGTGATATTTTTGTGAATGGTTTTATCCATGAAAGCATGTGAAAGATCATAAATAAGTCATTGTAACAAACCCAATTTAACATAAAAAATATTGCACACACGCATGCACGCACGCACGCCCGCCCACCCGCCACTCACTCACTCACTCACTCACTCACTCACTCACTCACTCACAGAGAATAACCCATAATCTTATTTTGGTGTACTGTCACTACCTGAATCTAACTGAATGAGCTTTCAATTTTCTCTCCGTTCTTGCAATTATTTTTTTCAGAACGATTTGACAGCAAATATGGCGCCTTGATCCCAAAACTGTTTGATACCCACTTTTCCCAGCCCAATGACGAGTTTTTGTAGGTAAGTCTGACAAATAATACACAGGTATTCCTAATATCATTGCCAGTGTTGTCAACAGATTACCGTCCAACATCACTCTATAGCCTGATAAACACCGCCCTCAGTGGTTGTTTTGCAAAATGATCTTGAGTGCACACTAGTACTGCTGGCACGTTTCACTGTAATATGAGTCAACGCGAAAATAAAATCTACACATTTCAAAAGTTAGGTAATCTGCAAATCATGTTTTATTCAAATTTTAAATAATATAAACAAACAAACTTCTTATAGTAAAACCGTTTCAATATCTCTGTGTAAAAATCTGCTCGAAAACGATTTGGAATAGTACGGTGCGCTCCCGAATCGATGTAAGTTAAAGATGACATTTGATCAGAATTGTCTTCTTCAAAATATGCAACTACCTCAGTAAACTTGAACTTAAAATTGCCTAGTCTATGCAGCTACCTCAGTAACCCGACCTATACAGTATGCAGCCACCTCAGTAAACTTGAACTTGAAATTGCCTTTACTATACAATGTAATATACAGCCACCTCAGTAAACTTGAACTTGAAATTGCCTTTACTATACAATGTAATATACAGCCACCTCAGTAAACTTGAACTTAAAGTTTCCTTTACTACAAATATGCAGCTACTTCAGTAAACTTGGACTTACAATTTCATTTTCTATACAATATACATCTACATCAGTAACTTGACCTTGAAATTGCCTCTACTACGTATACTATACAATATACAACCACATCTGCAGTAAATTCGAACCTATACTATATACAATATATGGAGCTATCTCAATACTGAGCTCGTTGATTTAGACTAAGTTATTTTTTATACTTTCTAAAATGAAACTGCCTTTACTGTACAATATATATGTGCAGCTATATAGTCATTGACCTTATAAAGTTGCCTTCAATTACTGCTCAGTATATACAGCTATGTCAGTACTCGTGGACTGATAAAGTTGCCTTTACTGTACAAGATATACAGCTATGGACTGATAAAGTTGTCTTTACTATTCGATATATATACATCTAACTGTGAGCAGTACACATGAACTCAAAATATTTAGTAACTATATAATATACAGTTGTCATAGTACTCGTGGACTTATTATGAAATTCTTCAAATAATAAATTATCACAAGAAAGGATTCTATTTACAATACTTCATCTATTTATTATATTAAAGAGGCCATACGGATGAAGAGAGAGGATTGGAGATTTATTTCGGATTTTAAATTTATAAAAACAAAATTTTATGTTATCATGGCTTTCTACTTGAAAAATCAATGTGAACAGCATACTATACACCAAGTCCTTGTTTGTAACTCGATAAATTGCAAAAGATTAATAAATGTGTGAAAATCTTTGTTATTTCACTTACAATAAAACTTTTTACACGCTTTGCAATATATTGAGTTACAAACAAAGACTTTGTCAATGTTGTTTCACATTGATTTTCCAAGTAGGAAGCCATGATTATGAAATTGCTTTATAAATTAAAAATCCAAAATAAAAACCCAATCAAATCCTCCTCATCCATATATGGCCACTTTAACATGGTAATAAACCCAATTTTTACTGCTACATTTTGTATGGACGTAGCGCCTGAATCTTTTGGTGAGTGATGATGATTATTAAGAGAGAAATATAATACTGTCCCATTCTCCATCAGTACCCTATAATAACACGTTTTAAACTTGTGACATTGAGACGTCCTTAGAGGAATAAAACATAGATATTGCCATAACATCAACTGACATCAATGTGTTTCAAGCATATCTAGACGACAAATAACACACTTTTCAATGTGTTCTTGCACACATAATAATATCAGGGACGGATTGTTTCTTTTACGGTTTTTTGTTCTTTCTTATCCTTTTTTTACATAATTTCATTTTATAATTTATAGTGTTGTGCCTGTTTCAATGGCATGTACATTATAGCATAAATACATAATTATAAGAATGTTTCTATCTTCGTTAGACCATGTGGATGGTATATACATCCATGGTTAGACTCTTAGTGACTTCACATAGGAATTCAAAGCCCTACTAGCCACGTTTTAGCTGCTGAAAGAACCACAAAATTCACAAAAAGTCACACTTGCATCCTTCAAGAATATTGTTATTACATAATACGAATAGGCCATTAATGTTTTCTCTGGTTTGCATTCACAACGTCATACGCTTTTACCATTGTCACGATTGTGGTTTAGCCAAGTATAATTAATGAAATTATCACTGATATTAGAACAAAAGTAAATGAAGAGAAACACTTTCAATAGAACAATTCTATGAATTGAAAGGAAAGAGAAGTCGGGTGTGGTTTGCATCCCAGGTGGTCTGAGATCCCGGTAATGGAGTTTAATACTTCTAACAATGTCAAGGTCGTCTTTGTTGATTATATCATTGTTCGTACTGAATATATCAATCAAGGTAGTATCTGAATCCATGACAAATCGTCACATCTTATTACATATTGAATGTTGAAAAACTACAAAAAGCAAAAAGCAAAAAAGGGTGTTACTGCTTATGTCTCATGCAGTGTTTGGGGTCTGAGAAAGGGTGGACGCAATTTGTCACGGATTCATCTGTATTGAAACAACAGTGCGTGTATATTGCATTACCTTTTGCTTCCACTGACGTTGCCAGGAAACCACAATTTACATTTCCAACTTCATTTATGATATATGTATATTTATAACTTCATCCACAACTTCCATCGTCGCAAACCACGGCCTGTTTTACGGCAACGTTCTTAACGAGCCTCCCACATTTATTTCGAAATGTAGTGGTAGAAATAATAACTCTGGTTTGCGAGAATGACAACTTCCATCCAATCAAGTATCTTACAGAGCAATGACGAGTATAAGTTTCTCATTTAGTTATGAATTTGGAGTATTTTACATATTCCTGTCAAGCAATAAAGGTGACAGTACAAATATGAGTATATCTGGTTGTTAGGAGATATAACAGCTCGCTCGGAGGATGGGAGTGCTAATTAGCCTCGACAGTGCATTTTGAGTACTGTAACTTTCACTTGTTGAGCAAATTAGTCATGAACCGATCTCTGTAAACTGGAGCAGGGAATTCTGGGATTGGAGCCCAATTACTAATGCTGATGTCATCAATACCCCTACCAATCAGTCAAGAGTATTGATGTCCGTATCTTGCTTATTACACATGATGTAATCCATTTATATATACTAGTAACTAGTATAAGTATGTGTGTATGTATGTATGTATGTATGTATGTATGTATGTATGTATGTATGTATGTATAAGTGCATATGCGTTTTGAAAATTGTTTTCTCATAAAAAGGATAACTAATACATCATTAATTTAAATATTCTTGTAAATGTGTCTTAGTATCTTGTACATGTAAAGCACCTTTCTGATCACCCTTATCACGTTATCATTTCGCACTTTTTTTACGATTTAGTAATGGATGGAGACGAAATTATTATATAAATGTCTATGTTGATATTTGTTTATATCATGACCGTGCATTCTCGATTGTTCCAATAACGTAAGGAGGTGGAGGAGAAGACGGTAGTACTTCCGGTTCTCCGAGAGTTGTAGTCTCATTCCGTACAGGATAACGGTAGCTGCCGACAAAGACGAGTTCTGACTCCTCGCTAGATCGGCGTCTCCTCATCCGGTTTGATCTGGTTTGGGTCGAGGCTTCCATTGGCTGTGGGTACGTTGTTTGCATTTGTTGTATTCCAGAGTCATCAACTATCTGACCAGGTGCATAGCTTGGGAAAGTCGGGTTTCCTTGCATATCGTAGGAATATCTAAAATATCATAGGAAATATTTATTAATTTGTAAAATATTACTAAGACTTACTTGAGACTATACTGCTGCAGCTCGAGAATTATTTTACAACTCTTGCAACAGTTATCTAGAAATACCTGCGATCAGAACGTTGTTTACCAGTGGAGAACAACTGGAACTGGCTTTGAAGGTGTCGTGAAGTCTTGAGGCGATGAGAAGCTATTACAAGGTTGCCACTGATTGGATAACATATATATACTTTATCACTCATTAACAATACAGCCTACAGATGTGCGTGTTTCCTTTGCTTTCTAAACCAATCAGAACGACCCTTATAAAGTGCTTCACATTATCTGAAAGTCTTCTGTGTTTGTTTTTATCTTGTTTTATTGTTCGGGGGGGGGGGGGGGTAATATGTTGACAATATAATCCAGGTATATTCATTTCTATAAATACTGTATCAAAACAAGATACTCTACAAAATGACAATATTCTATAGTGCGTTCTTTAACATCACACTAACCGTCAATGGTTTTACAACTTACCCGCCATAGTTGACATGTCCTACTGGTGGCGAGTACGGAGGAGGAGGTTCCTTTGCTAGAGCAGGGGTGTTGAACAAGCCCGGTAGGGCTCTGACCGGTGTCGACGGTGGCTTTTGCGATTTAACAATGCACAACCAAATACCTCCAGCCACCAGTAAAAGTACACCTACTCCAATAACAATGAGTCCATAATGAAACAGGTAGCCACCCGACACGAAGAAAACAAAACAAAAAAGAGCTCCAACTATAATAACTGTTACACCGCCACCTAAAGTCCCCTTAGCCCGTCGTTCATTCGTTTCATGTCGTTCTCTTTGCGTCGTCTCGTCATCACGTGAGTTGTCCTGCCATGCACCACGGACTGTCGCCATTCTACGTTGAAGATGTCATCTGCGTCGACAGCGATTTGATGCACGTATACTGTGTGGAGAATTTATTGGTTTGGTTCTTGGCCTCACACCTATAATGACTTGTTGTTTCTTCGCTGGAGAAATTGCCAAGTGTTGACGATTGCGACTGATTTTCTCACTGCAAAAAGGGAAAAAGGAAATGCATAAACCGACTCGGAAAGCTAACTCGTCTAGCTTGAGTATTGTTCACTCTGGTGTGAAATTCCCAATAACTCAATGCCCACTCTCCTTTACATATTTGCGCGCGCACGCACGCACGCACGCACGCACACACGCACACACACACACACACACACACACACACACATGTATGTGTGTATATATATAAATATATAATTTGTGTATATATATATATTGTATGATAGATAGATAGATAGATACATAGATATATAAATATAGATAGATAGATAGATAGATAGATAGATAGATAGATAGATAGATAGATAGATAGATAGATAGATAGATAGATAGATAGATAGATAGATAGATAGATAGATAATGACGCTTTTCAGGCTTTTATAGTACTATAGAAGGGCGATATATGTATGTATGTATGTATGTATGTATGTATGTATGTATGTATGTATGTATACCAAGGAGGTATGCATCAGTACACATATGCCCACACGGAATAGATCTACACTTTCCGTATTGCTGTATGGACTATGAGATATGTGTTCACAAAAATCAAGTTGTGTTGGTAAACAAGTGATAATTTTCAAGATCTATTCTGCGTGATGAGTGGCACAGGTCAAGTAGTACATGGGTTCATAGCTCTCAGGCTACCTATGTTATACCCTTAGTGCATGTAGTAATACTCCCAGATTTACAATTCCAATAAACTCACACGAACAAAGAAAGTGTATATTGTCCAACTCTTTCTTTCCAAGTCCTATTGTTGTAGTCATGACAACAGTATAGCTATGTGTTACGTAGCATTAACCACTCGTCACATCATGCTTATTAGCTTATTGAAAGATATCCAAGTATGTACGAAAATACAACACCGTACTGACCCCTATTTGAGTCCATTTGTATTTGTAAAGGCTTCGTTTGAGATATGGGCATACTGGTATCCGCGGACAAACGTGTCAAGGACACATTAGGACATTAGATGACAAGAGAGCTGGACAGACCATAAGAAATGGCAGAACATTACATATCAACAGATGAAAAGAATGTTCAAGATATATCAAACTTAAATCCCGCCTCTGGGTTTGTCTGGGTTTTGGTTTCAACTGCCACGGTTTGTGAACTCGTTCACAACAAGGCTTTGTTCTCACTACACTGTAATAACCTTCTCACCCCGTCCTGGCCTCCTTTCATGGGTTCATTTACACCTGGAGGTCTCACTTCAACACTGACGTACAACTTTATAGATATAGATTTCTAATTACAACTTTGCTGTAAACATATGCATCGTAATCCACTCGTTCGACAAGCCCTCAAAATGAGCATTTTAGCATTGCGTAACAGTTTGAACTTTAAATCATGGTTCAAGGGAACAACAACAACACCAATAATAACAATAATAACAATAATAACAATAACAACAATAATAACAATAACAATAACAACAACAAACAATGTGACAACAATAAAAACAACAGGTAAGGTTATTTAAGTTTCATATAAATCATACCCTAAATAAGGTCAAGATTTAGTACACATCTATGATCCCAGCCATGTCAAATCACTTGCAATTTTCCCAAGGTTACTCTGAATGTTGTTCTCGAGACCGTTTCAACAACAATTATGCAGACACCCGCGATCGGAGAAACTAGACAATCAACTGAACCCTTTACCTTCGCCTGTGACTAAAAGTTGTTTGCAATTCATTGCATATATTTACGGACTTGTGTCTCTCGATCGCTCTGTTTTCCAGTCCCCATCTCGGGATTCTCTCTGTCCTTTCACTATTTCCCCTCCTATACGTCATCTTCTCTCTTTTTTTCAAAAAGTTTATTCGAAATTAGGGTGACCATATATATATATATATATATATATATATATATATATATATATATATATATATATATATATATATATATATATATATATATATATATATATATATATATATACATACATACATACATACATACATACATACATACATACATACATATGTACGTACATACATACATATATATATATATATATATATATATATATATATATATATACATATACATACATACATACATACATACATACATACATACATACATACATACATACATACATACATACATACATACATACATACATACATACATATATATATATATATATATATATATATATATATATATATATATATATATATATAACTCGGTGAGTATCAATCTGCTAAGACAGTGCTCTATACCGCAGTGGCAGAGCGCAATAGTTTTGGTAGTTCTGGAACTCTTTCTTGGTTGTAACTCGGAGTTTCACGCATTATGCTGATGTCTGTTGATCGCACAATGCGTGAAACTCCGAGTTACAACCAAGAAAGAGTTCCAGTACTACCAAAAAATATATATATATATATATATATATATATATATATATATATAACTCGGTGAGTATCAATCTGCTAAGACAGTGCTCTATACCGCAGTGGCAGAGCGTAATAGTTTTGGTAGTACTGGAACTCTTTCTTGGGTGTAACTCGCAGTTTCACGCATATTGCGATCATCAGATGTCTGATGATCGCAATATGCGTGAAACTGCGAGTTACACCCAAGAAAGAGTTCCAGTACTACCAAAACTATATATATATATATATTTGTTTTTCAGGGAAAGATAGATTCACCCTTTGTAAACACAATTTGCTCTATGAAGAACGCTTCTCCCTAACAACTCAAGCATTATGTCGACGTCTATGTTTATGTTACAAAGGCACTCAGGAAGATTTATTGTCGATAACAACGATAATGTCGTTTTATGGCATCCACGTTATGAGAAGGGCGTCTTTCATTTTAAAATGTGTAGCGACCAATAACACCTTTTTTTGGTATTCACAGAAGAGAGTAAGCAGGTTTTTTTCCCCACAAAATACTCTCCGGCACGAATTAAGGAAAACACACTATTATAATTCCTGAAACGCACACATAGATTAATTTGTATGTCATAGCAACACTAAACATGTATAAACCCCACACCTCATGAAATGAAATGTGTAATGCAAGGAATCTTACATGAACCACGCAAAACTACAGTGCTGCTAGACCTTCGGGCTTTCTTTCGATACAACAAGCGAAGATAGCTTTGCACCTGAAAGATGAAATCGAGGGCGGAACCCTTTCAGGGGCAAACAGGCGACCTTTAATCGCTTGTCGTAACGGAGAAAGCCCGAAGGTCTAGCAGCGAGATTAACAGAACTATTACTTTCAGGATATAACAAGACTGGCTATCATTTCCTTTAGTCACTACACAGTAGATATCTTATATCATAGCTAACTGTATACAACCAGCAACTCTACTTACAAGTTACCAATTGCACAATCATGTACATGTACACACACACACACACACACACACACACACACACACACACACACGTACACACACAAACAAACACATACATACATACATACATACATACATACATACATACATACATACATACATACATACATACATACATACATACATACATACATACATACATACATACATACATACATACATACAAACAAACAAACAAACAAACAAACAAACAAAAAGCTTATTGACAGGTAAGTATACTTAATCAAACAGGTGGTTATTGTTGTCTTTTTAATTACCGGTGCCATTGTTTTTAAATCATCAATAGAATCAGGTGTTTATGAAATATGTAAGTGATTGTTAATGTTGTTATCATTACTGTCATTAATATTACATAATGTTTTGTCTATGATGCCACAAAAATTAGGCTGTACTTGAACATTACCAGCCGTCCACCCGTCCGTGAATGTGTTATTTTATTGGAAAATGCGTTCGCCCTTAGCCTTATTTAAATGAACTTTATACAGTATTTAAAGTCGGTCATAAAATTGAATTCTTTACAAACCTTTGCACTCAATAAATGCAAGTTGAATCGTTACAAATAAGCCATAACATGGCGACGTGGTGCCAGTTGTGGGTACGCAAATATTGTACAAACGTCACCGTTAGTTTACTACACCTAAAGACTTAAAAAGCGTTAATAAATACATAAAGGTCGTATAAGCCTGACTGCCCCAAACAAAAGTCATTCCGCAATAGGTAGTAACTAACTCTTTTTGTTTACAATTAAATATTGACTGTCGTCAGCTCATCAAATGTCCAAGTTCAAAAACATTAAGCAGTATTGATTTGTAATGAATAATACTAGAAATGCCAAAGTTGATTGCGAATTCGAACAAGATTTGAGTGCGTTTTGTATGACTGTCGTGGTACACACAGGTGTGGACAACATGTAAATGTAATGTTTGGTACACATAGACGTGACCAGCCGTACCTTGAAATTGTGAACGGAGTTTACTAACTAAAGGACAAAATACTCACCAAACTAGTGTACAATCAAGTGTTATAAATATAAAAATCTTCTATTTCTGAATTACACTGAATCCAATCTTCCTGACAGGCTCCGTGCTCAAGTGGTGGTTACTTACAAGTCATGGAATGTGTCTTTTTAACAAGGTACCGACCCAACAAGTAGTAGTGCCTGTACAATACTGTGTCAAACTAGAGAGAGAGTGTGTGTGTGATTTGTTTGCGCAGTCGCACATCAATTTCTTTTTACCATTTGTATTCTTGCCAACAATGGCAGTAGTCTCACTTCTAAACAAAATGACCTCCATGTCAAAGGTCATTTTTTTCGCCGTCATTTTCCTAAGGTTATTGTTGTACCTTAGACCATTTGACCATGATGGAGTGCTAATGTATACCTATTGAAATAAAGCAAATTTATTTGCTGTCATTTCCTGTCAGGTTATACAGTTGATCTTTACAAAAACATTGACCCCCAAGTTTGTAATGACGGACATTTGTTATCGGTAGAACTCAGTAACATCAAGAATTGTCGACCTAATAACCAAATTTGTAATTTCATTAACACAGTCAAAATATTCTTAATAAACCTCTATCCTATTAATCAAAAGTTATTGTCATATTAATGAAGAAATAGACGAATTATAATTATGATTTATATTAATGGCATAATGAAATTATGCAACCTACTGCGATATTTTAATAATATTTTCTACAGATCTATACTATACACAATGTTGCAGGAATTCTGATTCTTAATTGGCAAACGTACAAATAAATTATTACATAAAATGGCCAACGGATATTGGAGTCCTGAATAATCTTTATTTTTTATTTATACTGGATAGTTCTTTAAGTATATAAACACTTACTAGTATCTCCCAAGAAGTCCAGTGAAGGCCATCCCTCATGGGTTCAGTGTTAGTACAGGAGGAAACCGGAGTACCCGAGGAAAACCTGCGTTGTTCAGTAGAGTCAAACTGAACTACACTCTTCTTACTTACAGCGTGGTAAATTTAATCAAACCCTGAATGGGTTTAACGTTTGAATCCCAACCGCAGTGGTAAAGTGGCAAGTGGTTGAATTACTCGGCCACCGACAACCCTGAATGGCTTCTAACCCCAACCACAGTGGTAAAGTGGCAAGTGGTTGAATTACTCGGCCACCGACAACCCTGAATGGGTTCTAACCCCAACCTCAGTGATAAGTGGCAAGTGGTTGAATTACTCGGCCACGGACAAACCTGAATGGCTTCTAACCCCAACCGCAGTGATAAGTGGCAAGTGGTTGAATTACTCGGCCACCGACAACCCTGAATGGCTTCTAACCCCAACCGCAGTGGTAAAGTGGCAAGTGGTTGAATTACTCGGCCACCGACAACCCTGAATGGGTTCTAACCCCAACCTCAGTGATAAGTGGCAAGTGGTTGAATTACTCGGCCACGGACAAACCTGAATGGCTTCTAACCCCAACCGCAGTGATAAGTGGCAAGTGGCCACCAACAACCATTAAATGTTCAATAAACCCTAATTCCTAGACTAAAATGTACATGTAAGTTAGGTTTGAGTAAAGATTAGTGTCACGCCATTCGATAATTTGGCTTCTGGTACACATGATATAAAATGTAACATAACTAGTCACCGTTTATTTTTTTTTAAATATATACCGAAATTATGCAATTCAACCTACTGCGATATTTTAATAATATTTTCTACAGATCTATACTATATACAATGTTGCATGAATTCTGATTCTTAATTGGCAAACGTACAAATAAATCATTACATAAAATAATGATGTCGTCAAACTCGTCAAAGGATATGTCATTAAGTTAGATTGAAATTAGCGTAATTACGCCAGGATTAAAGTTGTTATTAAGTTCGTATTATATTAGGGGGGGGGGTAAACTCACAAGTAGCATTTTTTGAATATCAAAATTAATGAAATATCGTTCAATGCACAAGAAGACTGGGTTACTGTGAGCTGGGTCGGAATGGCCATACGCCAAAGACTTGCAAACCGAAAGACTACACTTGGGCTCTATGTTTAATGTTTTATCATTATGCAGTTAACCATTCTTGTGAAATTTCACTGTGATAAGAAACACTGAAAAAATATAAGTGTGGTTACAAGATTTCCATGTATACGTATGATTTCTATGCTAATTACATACAGATATGTGATGATACGTCAGCACAAATAAATTGCACAAATACCAACAGTGCGCGCGTGCGCATTGATGGACTGAGTACATGTAATCACTGTTACATGTCACTAATGGTCCCAATGTAACAGAAGACAATGCAGGATTTTTAATCTTTATTGAAAATAAAATAAAAATCCATAAATGGACTGACATAAACAAAACTACAAGATAAAATAGTCATAAATCTTTTTAGGATTCTACAACTGCTGACATCAGCCAGTTGACAAACGGAACCTGTTACAAACTGGGAAAATAAATAAAAGAATTGGACATAGATACATTACATTTCATCATTTGATAAGAACAGTTTCATGGCCACTTTACATAATTGTTCACATTCACAAACAAATGTCTAGTACCCCAGGCATTTCATATGTACACACATAAAGAGGCCACAAAACGGTTTTCATCTCTGCTGTTCCAACATACTGAGTCATTTCAATTGTTTACTTTCCCTGTTTGTAACAGGTACCGTTCGCCCCACGGTCTGATGTCGGCAGTTGTACTTTCCTTAAATTGTCACGATCTTTTCAATGGAAAATATATCTCTATATATGATATAATAGGATAATTAAGTAGCAGCTATGGAGATGTTGCTTTACTTGTAAATATTTCGAACTGAGATATCAAACATAAGACATAATGAACAGTTTGAGGACTTGAGTATATATTTTCTGAATAAAATTGGTGTCTTTGTATTAAAATTATTAACACTCATAGCTGTCTAACAAATAAAGAATATTGCTTTAAATTTGCATTGCAATTGAAAACGTGTACCATGTAAGCAGAGTGTCCCGTGGCTCAACAAAAAATCCTACTTGCATCGCTACATTTTCTTTGTGAAATGCCATTATTTTGTCAGATCGTCTTCAAATTCATTAAAAAGGCTATTCAATCTGCTAACATAATGGTATGACACCCGAAGAAAAACAAGTCAAACTATTTTTCTCAAGTCAGAAGATCAACACAGTGTGTAGTAAATGTAAAGATTTTGACGACTCGACCCCGGACGATGTTAGTTTTCACATTAAGGCCCATATGTTATGTTATGTTATGTTATGTTATGTTATGTTATGTTTTGGTAATGTGTTTTATGTTCGTTCGTATGTGAGTGCATATCATGCATGTGTATTTGTTTGCAAATACCTAGGCCTGCTTCAATATATTATAGTGGAAAACGTAATAACAAGAAAACAAACTGAGGATTGTTCGTTCTCACTTCGTCTGTATCCAGTGTTTTGAGAGATGAAAGCAAACATTCAAAAGTTTACGATATCAAAATCCGGGGGTCGTCACACTATACTTACTTATTTACTTATATACTAATAACATTAGTATGTCATTGTAGTTGGCAAATTTCTATTTGGGTAGAGTAATACAGATATTTATTACACTTATATACCCAAATAGAATTGTCAATTCTCTATACGGTTGTACTACAAGCTATATCATATCTTATTTTATCTAATAGCTATGCTGTTGATAATTTTTTATTCAACATTATAAACCAAACAATGCCAAAAAGAATCAAACCACAGCCACCAGCAATGAATAGGAATCCAAAAACGAATACCGATATCTGATCCATAAACATGGAGGCACCTATGATTGCCAATACAATTCCAAGGGCGATGATTTCACCACCTTTCTTCATGAACCGTTGTGCAAATTCTTGTCTCTGCTTCACTGTCTCTATCAGAACATCGGATGCCGTATTCGCCATCCTGAGAGTGGTGTGTGTGTAAGGCTTCAGTGTTGTTTATTTGAACGGGCAACTTCTCAGTGCAACACGATATATCTTATGACAACCGGCAATGTTGGGTGGGTAGATTCTTTGGGTTTTACACCCAGACCGTCGTTACATTCAAATGAGTTGTACCGTATATTGCCGAAGGTCCGACACAAACTATGTCCAAATCCACGTCACCTAAGTGTAAATATACATACATTGTTATTCTTCAACTGATTCCTAATAGCTATGCACCGTTTTATTGAATGACGGACACTGAGTAAAAATGCATGTATTGAAAAGATCTACACAATTGAATACCGTTTCCTGACGTTGAGACCATTTTGAAAGGGTTCACTGTTTCTTTTTGTGAGTGAGCCTATAGCGATGATTTGGCAACGATGTCGACCTGATATAGGGAGACGAACTGACAATGTTGTTGTGACTTCCGCTGTCCAGACGATATAAAATGTAGCAATCTTAGATTTTTGTTGAGCCAGACGACATTTTGTTTTTGTTACTGGTCAACTGGTTGCAATTGTATACACTTTCTTTTCTCATTGCCATCGGATATTCAAGTTTCATTTCAAGTATAACATATGAAAGAATCGCGACAACGAATAAGCTACATTCAATTTTGCAGTGATTTTAGTTTCGACTCATGTAGCAGGAGGAAGTATACAATTGCAACTTATTGAAGGTCGCGGCAATCTCAGTAACGCATTGCGATGGTTTATTCCCATTCCCCGTTTGTTTGTCAAAACAGTAAATCACTCAAAACGTCGATAGCGCATAACGAAATGACATTTGATGGGGGTTTATCAAAGTGTGACGTTAAATTCTAACAATAACACAAAGGCGACAGATCGTTGACTGTGAGTATGGAACGGTGAACTTATAATGTTAGTATATGGTAGTGTTTACCTTGAGTTTGACAGCCATGATTGCAGAAGAACCAATGCTCGCATGTGAGCGAAACTACTGGGTGTGGCGATCAAATAGTTAATGAATTGTTTCAACGCTATTGCTAGTTCCTCGACAGACCACTCACCTTGTTGACAGTGCTACTACCTTTTACGTAACAAAGTCGACAGTCGGCGTTGACTTTTGAGGACAGCTAATCGATTGGTTCAGTGAGAAGGCTTTGTTGTCTGACTGAAGACTCAACGTAGTGTTTCTAAGGTGAAAGTTCACTTCCTTCTTGTACGTGAAGAGGGCGCTATACTACAAGACGATTTACAGCAACAACACTCCACGTCCACAGCATTGAACTTGGTTTGTATAAAGTCTAAACGCATCATCACAGACTACTCTAGTCTATGACTATGGAAGGTCGTGTATTGTAATTTTCAATTACAATTTTACATGCATTAATTAACTAATATCCATGATGATTTGCGTGTGTTGATGAATTCTGTGTTTTCTTTCTTTTATGAGTTTGCGTTCTTCAAATAGTCTTTCTAGCTTCTTTCCAATATCAAACCTTGATACAAATTCATTCTTAATAAGAATTTCTATAGTTGATACTTCCAGGTATCCAGTATTTGTGCAGAGTCCACTTACCGAGTAGAATTAATAGCTGGACAGTCTTACAGTCTATTTTAAATTTGTTTGTGACACTTTCAAGAGGTTCTGTAAAAATAATATTGTGATCAGAAATTCCAACATCCGCTTTTGACAAAGTTTACAAATAAAATTTTTAATGTAGTCACAACACATCAAAACGATCTACAGTGTACAAATATGTGCTCTATTGTCAAGCTCCAAGGACACTGGACAAAATCTAGTGTCCCTTTACTTCCAAAAATATACAAATAGTTATATTACAGCTGATTACACGATGACGTAGTTTCCACTGGAATTCGCAGAGTTTCGTTTCGCTAGAAGTCCAGTCCCTTTATGGAATCGTTACGATGTACACCTCAACTGTAGTTTAGAGACCACGATGGCATCCAGGCTATTTCGCTAGTGACAAAGTAAAAGTATTTCCATATGGATCTACTGAAACGCCCTAAATCTATTGGTGCGATTTGTTACTTCTGAAACCACCTAATGAGCATATCACTGCTCTGGATTGAACATTGTGCCAGAAAGGAGCAGCTTACATGATGATTGTCAGTTTGTGCAATGGAGTCTTATTAATTTTTGATGAGTACCTCACTGCCAATATCGGTTGTCGAAATAATACAAAAACATGGCTGACGTGATAAATTATCGACAGTGTCGTTATTCGACAGTGGATAACTTGTTATAGTAACAGTTGAATTGATTGAAATGACTATCTTGCCAATGTCTATACTCACCTGTTATATTAAGCCGTTACATCGACCAGTGTCGCCCACGCTGAACCCAAAGTATAAGTTTTATTGAATTTTGTTGCCAAGAACCGGAATCTAAAGCGATTAGTGTAAACGAGACATTGGGATAATTTGGGAATGGCAATAAGCGTCATAAGAGACAATAAAGACAGGTTCACTAACTAAACAAAGTCATTAACTAGGAAATTAATGTATTTTTTTGATCAGAAGGCTTCCTTTTGTTATATGCATCCGGAGTGAATATATAAAGATATAGTAACTCTTCCAACCACCACCCCCCACCAACCCTCCGCCAATACATCATAACATTAGTTTGAGGAATAGAAATACACATTGGTGAATATGAATACAATGTAGAAGTGACGAATGTTTAGTTCATCACACAAAAGGACGCCCTCTTTTGTTCAACCAGTATTCTACGAACAAGCTGACAAGCTGTTGCAAGCTGTAGCATGTTGACATTGCATTATTGGAGCATAGTCTCTATGTCAACATGTGTATTCACTAATTTACAAGAATTTTGTATCTCTAATTCCATCCGCCAAAACTCTAGTATAAATATTAGTCTTATGATACCAGGTGCCTGTACATTAATCTTACGCCGTTGTCTCTGAGTCACCATTACGTCACGCCATCGAACACTGACGGCCATCTAGCATATAATAGGGACGTGTAGTATTGCTTAGATTGTTGTTGTTTTCCTTATCGATGGGATAAATATAAGAAAGCTTTGACTAGAATTTCCTATCTGCATGCCAGGAGGCAAAAATACAATGTTATTCCTACTAGTATAGCGATTGATGCATTTGTAGCAGCAGGATTCGTACGATATTTTCCTTTAGAAAACGGCAATCAATTAAAGCAATAATACGTGCCCCTGTGTTTCATCTCACATATGCTGCAGCTGTGTTATTTCGATATTTGGTCGTTTTTTTCATTTCTGTGGGATTATTCAGTTGACTTTTAAACACCTAGTGGGTAACCGTATCTATATTTGTGAACAAACACAATATATACGGGTGTAAAATAACACACACACACACACTGTACACTCTTTCATATCTAAGCTTTTACTTTATTCATATTGTACGATCTGAATCCAAAATTAAAATAATATGACATTACATTGCACTTTATTTAACAGTTAGCACGAGTCAATATAAAAAAGTATTCATCGCATCATGGTTTGATAAAATTATCTTTAGAGGATTCAAATTTCAATATTTATAGAAGTACATTTTCTTGAAGGCAACTTGATCAAATTTATTTTCTTTTGATAAAAACTATGTCGCAAGTATTCGTAAAATGGCGCATTGTGAAAATTTGAATCTATATGAGAATAGCACAAAAACCACACAAAATATCATCTTTGCGGCAACGGTAGGATACCTCCGCCCCCCCCCCCCCCCCCATCCCAGAAATTGCTCAGACTCACAAAATGAAGAAGTAGTTGTGTCTGTAGTATTTGGACGCTTTGCCTGATACGTAGGGGGTCAATCGAGACTCGAGACATACACCTCCTACCTTATGACGTCATACATTACGCCTAACCATGACCCCTGACCCGAATGGATGTATATTATAAAGTTGTCGATCTAATCCGACACAATCAACATAATATTACTCCATGTGTTGCTTACTTGTTGGGTACATACTTGAGAAAAAAAAACATATAAAAAGTTCAGATAAACTGCGTGGTAACACACGTATACCACAACTGATGACGTCATTGGCAAACGCACAAATTCGACATCTCAGTGAATCTCAGATAGCCTTTATATCTGACGTGGCAGACACAAATATCATGATACACTATAAATAAGCTAACATATATTTTTGGTAATAATAATTTCTGAAGCTTTGCTTCCTAATATTATTTAAGCTAAGGGGGGGGGGGGGGATCCGATACATTGTCATGCACTTTACGCAGAAAATGAGAAACTGTTAAAATTTAAAACAGTTAAATGAACAAAATTGGAAAAAAAATTCTCAAAGACAAAAATTTAAGTTCTTTATGTATCTGTTATTATTCATTGCAATGTCCCCAATCGCTTATTCATTATTACATGGTGTTTGTTTGCTACATGGTGTATTGGGCTACTAGTTTATATTATCAGACACTGTATTTGAGTGGCTAAACTCTTCTAAAATACTAACGGTTCCCGGCTATGAATTGAAACGAACCCTGAACTATAGGATCTCAGCATTAACATTGCGTAAATGGAATATATAGTCAGTTCACGATACAATGTAAATTGATTTAAAAGACGATGATTTACAACGTTATTACGGTTTAGGCATAGACAAATGATTTAGGGTATGAAATTGTATACGCAATATAATGTACATCATTAGATATTCAAAGTGTAAAAATACAATTGGAATGCGTAGCTTATTAAGTTCCAGACGGCGTGAAAAATATAAATCGCAATTATAAAAGTTGTATAGTACTGCAAAAGAAGCCGCCTATCGGTCATATCTTTCATTACGAAGAGAAATCCTAAACTGTTACAACGTCATGGTACATTATGCTACGTATTACACACAGTACGCTACGCTACGCAGTACGCTACGAATTGCGCACACTACACGCTACATATTACGCGCATTACGCTAACTACATGTTACGCGCACTACACTAGTGTGTTCCGCATACAGTGTGAACGCTATATGTTAGAACAACTTAAGGCATACGGGAAATGAATTTGGCCATAAAATAATAGTACATGTCATATATTAACTCGCAGCGAGGTGTGTTGTAAAATACACGTAAAAAAATTGCTCATTTATATCCGATGGAAATAATTCATAACTTATTTGAAATCTGCAGCAATATTAGAAGAAAACGTCATTCTTGACACTCATTTAGAAGTTAAGATACGTGCTATTTCATGAATTTTAGCAAATGCGTTTATCTCTGATACTTATCACGTGTTACTTAGGAAAACGAACTAGGTTATGTATCTTGTAGAAATATTCTAAATCTCATAATTTTAGTAAATATAGTTGTAAAAGAGGTGATAACAAATTTGAGATATCGAGTTTATTTCTATGTAAATCGTGACGAGAAGAGTTATGAGATAGTGGATGAATCACTACTAGAACACGATTAGGATATGAGTATTGCCATGCTATCATCAGTGTTAATGGGTCAAAATCTAGTGAAATACATGATATAAATTTGAACTTGAACTAATACTTAAATTTGTAGCAACACTAGTACTACTCTGTACTACACTGTTCTATGTTATTTTTTGAGCGTTGTATTATTTCAAAGATCCTGGTGAATCGATCTGAACATAAAAAACAACGAAACGACCCGGGCATTAAACGATAACCATACACTGGCGGCACGATTACGTCCTAAATACGCCATTTTACATCTTTGGCATAATTACACAGCCTTGCATTAATTCTAGTAAACCATGTAAAATTCTGTAAATACACAAAAGCTATGCAAGTATATACTAAATGCTTTTCTTAACGCCGGCTTCCTTTGCTTGCTAGGCTTCTCCGTCCACACTCGGCACACTGAAAGGCCTCTCTCGGAGAGGTTACCCGCATCGTATACAGCGCCATCAACGGACGAAACACAGAACATCATATATTGGTCTTCAGTTGGCAGTCGTATCTGCTGTCTCACCTGCATATTCCAGACATCTCGCTTTCAATAATTAAAATCTTTATCATATATAAATATATTTCGAAATATTACTCATTGTAACTTTATCTCAACAGAAATTTAACGTTCATGAACTAAAATATCAACGTTTCTCTGTACATCACGGTGCGTCTTCCATATAATTTGTGTATAGTGATCGCTGACAAATGTTTGTTCTGTCCTCTGAGTCAGTTCTAGTTTCCATAGTATCACGATCACCGTTCCTGGCATTCAAAGATCGAGTATATACAAAAAGAAAAATCCGTTTCGAACACTTTGGCGCTTACCCCCTAGTTTCGGATAATAGTGTACGTAATAAATATTCACGAGTGAAAACAGACTAGCTTACAGGGTCCTGATGATTTTTTTTCTAAGCAAGTTGTGGTCCAGCAGTCACACTACTAGCACTCATTTTACTCGTACGTCTGTCGTCAGTATGCTCAGACGAACTTGTGCGTTTACTAGTCGTTGATGACGATGGCGTTATTGCTGTCAGTGGTTCGTCTTCTCGTGTTCCCATGATATGATTCGTCTCGTCCTCCTCTTCGTCTTCGTCAGGTTCTCCGTGACCCTTGTCCATGGCCGATTCGTTGACGATGCTCACCGTCATCATGGGTTCTGCCTGTTCAGTCAACTTCCTAAAGTCTTTGTTTTGCATGGGTCGCTTTACTATCGGAGTACCGCTCTGATACTTCTTTCCTTTGGTTTTCCTCGAACAGCAAAACATCGACAATGAAAACGAAAGTGCGATGATTCCCATAACGACCACTAGAGTTCCTAAAATACCAATGAGATGGCCTTCATGTCCTACAATACCAACGATCATCATGATAGCTCCCGCCACTATACAAAATATGCCGATGCCAAAGAAAGCGCATAGTTTGGTTTTTATTTTGTGACCACAAATTTTAGGCTCCTCAATATAAGTGTCTGCTGCAGTCATGGTTCTTGTCAATGCATCTTCATCCATGGTAACCTTGAGGGCGTCCTATTCGGTCAGAAGAAATACCCGCTTAGCGTGTTTGCTGGATGCAAAAAATCCGAGGTATATGTATCCCAGGGCCTGTAAACGAATGTCAAGAGATAGGAGGATCAGTAATTATGGTATCGATATGAGATACCGGGTCACGTTATTGCCACTTTGTATTATTTTTGGGGAATCATTATGGCATAAAAAATAGACAACTTAAAATACGGTTATATTTACAGAAATTTAGATCCTCAACTTTGACGTAGGAGAGGGTGGGTCAAGTTTTCAACTTTGACACAGGGGAAGGGGTCAAGTTTTCAATTGCGTCACAAGGAAGGGGCTAAGATATTAAAAATAAGATATTAAATTTTGTTCTCCGTGTTGTCAAAGTAACGTTTGTGGAGGTGAGAGATTTCAACGCAGGTAGCAAAATTTATTGTTTACATGGAGCCGACATACAGTCGAGTCTTACCCTCCACCAAAAACTTACCAATCTGATTAAAATCCGGTGTACGACCCGCGATGATTCGTTTCGTTACCTTCTTCCTTTAGTTAGTATATATTAATTTCGTTTGATTTTTATTTTGGTTTTTTTTCTTGGAGAAAGACAAGACAAAATAGAAAACAAACAACAATATACGACGAAAGGAGTACATAGAGGGAATCGAGCTGTGTTCAGACCACTATAGAGAATAGTGATCTGAGAGCTGTGTTACAACATCGGGTTTTAATCGCCGGATAGCGAAACTACTGTCAGGAAATTAATAACTAGATATGACATACTGTGTTTGTAATGGTTTCCATAAAACCACCTTCTGTAAAGAAAAACGATGCAAATCTTTCATAATTTTGTTGAACTGGTATTACACCTACCAACCCTACAAATTGGTGATATATTACCTACACCATAATGCATTATCTATACAGTAAAGGTGATCACGTGTAAACTTGATGACCTTGCTAATAGTATGCACCTCAAACTTTCAAAGGTCACCGGATGAATATAAACAAGGACGACCCTGAGGGATTATACACAACTAATTATTGCCAAAATTAAGTTGTGAGATCAGATTTTACACAATTCCGAAAAAAGGCACTCCCATATCAAGTTATTTAGTCAAGAATAACCATTAAACCATAGACCGTCTGGAGTTCACTCCATGACGACAACCCACGGTGGTACGCCTATGATAAAACCAAAGACACTATGGTGTGAATCTCTCGAACTGATACTAGCGAGAACTTTTTAGAACGAAACTCCTTCCATGCCACAGAGGAGTCTGCTGAAAATCAACGTTTTTTGTACAAATGAACTAAATCAGAATGTACTGTTTGTGTTACAGGTGAACGTATGACGTCATGATATAATAACCAATCAGGTTGGTCAATACATAGACCCTGCACAGTGCTAGTGACACCCATGAGGTCTACTGTCAGTCACATAGCGTGGCTGCGTCGCGTCTCACTGTTGTTAGTGTGGTAGCATTATCTTTTTGAGAGAAAAAATCGGAATTTATAACGACTGAAACGGAAAAAGCAATCCGGCATCTATCATATATTTCTCTGCTACAACGAGAACGCTCCCAAAGGACACTTAGCAAGCTTATAATATGAATTATGTACATGTATCATGAATAGACAAAAAGAAAACTTATAATTGTAAGGAGATAGTCATGGTAACATGTGAATGGAACTTTGTCAGAAATCAGAATCCTTTAGGCAAACATTAACTCATAATGACCTGACCGACGTTTCCAAACAGTCGTGAACTATCTCACCACAAAGGATGGCAGCTGTACTATATCCTCAAAGCAAACTATAAACACTGCCAAATATTTCCATCTTAGAAAGAAATATCAAAATGGTTTGAATTGCTCACGCTGGGGTTTAATACGATGGTTTGTATGAATTCTGAGTACATGTAGTACATAACCTTTGACCTAGGGAGATAACGAGTCTCGGTCTACAAGGCTCCCTAAGTTGGTAGTGATATGCGTGTAATAACACTGTTACACATCAATAATATCGACATCAGCCGAGGTTTACTGACACAGACAATAAGAACAGTGTGTGACTCCGTTAATAATCAATACACATAATGAAATTTATGTATGCTATGAATATTATTAAGAATTGATGGTGGTACTTCTATCATGGTTGATGAAATAATGTTGACATTTTCTAAACAATATAAAACTGTCGATATTCAAATTAAGTAGGAATTATCTGTACAAAATAAATATTTTCATTCAAACACAAAAACGTTCGGCGAAGCATGGATAGGTCGAATGAATACGATTGTAAGCCTTACCAGAACTAAGGATTTGAACGACTCGGCCATCGGATATGGCTTTTAATAGTTGTATTTGAAGGCCATCCCAATTAGCCTATGTTTGTATGGTATAATAACTGAGAAGGTGACACAGACAGTAAACCAAAATGAAACGTGAGCAGAATTTGGAGTACTATTGAGAATTGAAAACAACGAAGTCTAGATCTTGTGAGATCGTGGTCCTTTAAGGGATTTGTAATCGGAAAGTGACATGTTATTTTCTGCCCAGCTGGAGGTACATAAAGTTATCATCCTTTCAATGTGATGCCCATAATTACTTATTTTTTCAAGTTATTAAATGTATTACATGCATCACTGTACACCGAGGTATAACAATGGTAAATACGCTGATCGAAAATTACCAAACTGATGTGGCGTATTGAGCTGAATGTTCTAAAAATACACATACACGACACATGCCATGTCCTTGGTGTACACAGACCTGAGTTAATATTAAGCCACATTGTGAAGCTGATAGTGTACACTACAGGAAATGCAACACTTACATCACGTACACCGACAGGTGCTAGAGTTTTATTCCACAGATGACGACGCTATTAGAACCTGTATATTCGTACAATATAGTCAGTGTTGGAAGGGTTCTTTTATTATTTATAGACTAACCTAGGCTCATTGATTTTTGGAGAAGCCTGAGCTGTTGTATTTGACAGCAATGACACAAAACAAGGATGGCAGTTGCCGCATTACGGTGATTCTGTACAAAATATTAATACCTACTTTAATATAATAGAACTATTTGAATTAATTTACATAAATTTACATAAATTTCATTATGAATCGCGTCATCCGTTCTTATCTGTACTCTGATCAAAACGGCAGTTTTAGTTCTATTTTGGTAACGTGCCTGTCGCAACAGATTCTATATGATATATCTTTTCCCCATTTATCACTATGGTAATCGTATACGGTTCGCACGTTTCTAATATAATTTATAATGAGCGCTTTTCTGCATGGCCTATTTTTAATGGAAAGAAGTCGTAATCAGGTTTCACGCCAAAAATATACGAGATCGAAATCAAAGAGAGCAAATTGAAAAAGAGATAGAAATCGGAGTTTACAATAATTACATATATTACGCTACTCTAGGCTAGTTATCAACCAGTCAATACTATTTTTTTTATAAGGTTAATATATGAAAAGAGATAGTCGACGACAAGGGACATGGTAATTCAGGATTCGGCTAAATTAATTAATACCACGGGGAATTTTATATTTGCATTTAAATAAGAGTAAGTTATTATTATCCACAGTATACGTCTTCCCGGCTCACGTACGTACGTAGTAAACAAGTCAATGTATTCACCGTCTGTGACATAGTTATGGTGTTGATCGGAACTCGTAATAAAAACGATTCCTTTTAAAATATACAGTGTCCTACTTCTCATTCTATTTATTGGTTATTTCTTATCATATGTATACAGGTATTAATACAGTTCACTGTTATCATTTTTGCGCTGGATTTAACGTGTCCAGGAATGTAAATATGGCCGTTAATTGAACATAAATGTAAACCCCAGAATGTTAGGAGATACTATCTCAGTGCAAACATCTACTAAAAAATTCCAGCGTTGCGCTAACACCGTTTTCGTCATTTTGAAAATGCTGAGAAAAAAAACATATATATACTGAAGTACCATTACGATTGATTTCCCTCTTAAAAGCCTGCCTCTCAGGATACGTTAATATTTCTAACACGGTACATGCCACATCTACATAAACGTTACATGTTGTATATGGCAAGGCTGTCAAAAACATAATCCATCAACGTTAAAAATTGATTTTCTTGTCAATCCAAACGCCTCAATGCACATTGTCTGCGAGCCGAGGGTTGTCAGAAATGCCTCGATGTGAACCCCATGTTGTCGTCAAAAAAGAAAGCTTTCCACAGTAAATTTGAGAAATGGCAGTAAATCTCTACTTCGTAGCGTTAAAGAATATTGAACCCAACCGGATAGCCATGCTATATGGTGGATACCTGGCGCTATTTTCTGATATATGAGATTGATTATTTACCTTTGTCACGTTGCGCGGCGTCGCGTCTCCTCGCAGCAGAGGTTCTTGTGTTTACCGTCAAGATAGTGATGTTCACGAAAAAACGTCTATACGCTTCCAAAGCCTGTATTCTCGTGTGTGACGATAATAAAGACGGACTATCGTATTTTGTAGGATTTCCTACCCGAACAAAAGAACATCCCCCGTGAGACGACTCACACCGTTACACTCACGCCATCGACGATTACAACTTCACCACACCTTGATAGCCCTCCTATCATTCATACGCGCTCATATTTACATGACGTCATTTGCGTTTCTAACCCGAACGACCCCCTAAGCTGTTGAGCATTCGAAAACGTCTTGCTGTCTGTGTTGACAAATAGTGGAATTTGATATATCAGCGAACCCAACTCCGCGTTTTTTAGGGAAAAGAACATCCGTGAATTAGATCTATTTTCCATTTGTTATTTAATATTCACTTTTCACGAAAGTTCGTTTGCGTTCAAATGAAGGAACAGAATAAGTACCAATTTACGGGCTTAAATTCAGTTGGTAACATATTGCTAATATTTAATTTAAACATGAAAGTGTAATGGTGTATGTATCAGATTAAAGATTTTGTGAAATTATTTCCATTGCTCTATTAATAACTGACCCATTCCACTTTTAACGAAGAACATGGTATGAGTAATATTGATTTATAGCATGGTTGGTACGGTATCATACCGTACCAGAATGTTTTACCAAACACGGTATGTAGTGGTACATGCTTTAACCCAGTTACATTTTGTATAAGGCAACTACAAACACAGACAACGTCTATGCTACGTAACAATATGTACAGTTCCATCAACATACAGTACTCCAGGACGGTACTCCGAAGGTTTTACTCAATTTGCAACAAACACATTAATGTGAGAACGCAGACATATAGCTGTACTACGCCATAATAATGTCACATACGGGCTGGAGAGAAGAGACACCACGGTGACATGTGTGAACCCCTACCGTACCGTACCAGCACGAACGGTATATATCATTTCGTTAATAATTCGTTTATTGGTGTACCCCGTTGGAAAAGACATTCCTGTGAAACGATGGGTCACCTAATTGGAATTATGTATGACAAACGTGGCTGTGCAACGTGGGTTATACTTCCATGGTTCACCTAACTTTCTTTCATCGCTGTTCTGAAGTAAAATTAAAATATTGATTTTACCATATCAAACAATAAGACCATTGTCAGAAGTGAGGGTAGCCACAGTTATTTTTGTTAATATTATCATACATTGAACTGTATTTTGAAAGACAAAAATCCTCCGCCAAGTCATATATATATATATATATATATATATATATATATATATATATATATATATATATATATATATATATATATATATATAAACTCATTATATGTCAAATGTCCATATATATAATTAGATGAGGAAATGTTTCATGAATTGATTAATGAAACATTTCCGACTTTCTTAAAACACATACATACATACATACATACATACATACATACACACACACACACATACATACATACATACATACATACATACATACATACATACATACATACATACATACATACATACACACACACACACACACATACATACATACATACATACATACATACATACATACATACATACATACATACATACATACATACATACATACATACATACATATATGTACGTTGTCACCAATATCCTATCATAACATGAAACACAACAATCGTAACTTTTACTCTGTCCATTGGAACTCGGACGGCTAAAAGAAGTGGTCTGAGATTTGAATGATTATAGAAAGGGAAGGAAGGAAGAAGCCGCCCCCTTTTCAACATCAACATTCTTGAACAAAACAGAATATTGCTCCAGCTGCTAGCTATGAGTACAGTCATGCATAGATCCTACACTTGTAGGGTATATTGACATTTTGTGATGTCGTTCTTACGTAACACGGTATCGCATAGACCCTATTGGTAGAAGGCTCCTGTCTCTACATACATAGACTGATGGAACAATGGACTCGCAAGTTGTTGTTTTTTGTGATTAGAAACGTTGTGTAGTACATGCAATTTCGTGAAATTGGTGTTATTAATACACTGTAGTGAGTGAGTGAGATGAATTACATTACGTTAATACAAAGATAGATTTTAAGCCAATATACAGAATATTTACTTACCCAACGACTACTTTGTAACTATGTCGTTTCCGTTGTCTGCCTTGCGATCGAACGGGTGTACTTACTGCTACGGGGACGATTCGAACTGGTTCACAATAAAGACCAAATTTCCTGTCTCCTGTCTTTGGCCTGTCGGTCAGCAGTTGTCAAACTTCCTGGCTAAATGTACAATGTAAATAAACCCGCACACCGCACCGTGACTCATGACTCATATTCTGTAACAAAGCGCTCAATCACCTTACCAGCGCTATTGTGTCCTGACCGTCAGAGTGTGCCTTGAATTACGTCATTGTGAGGATGACGGTATTGTTCTTTACCCAAGTAAGTCACGTGTCAACCAGCTGTTCGCCTCGCGGCGTTGTCATCGCATTTCTCTTGATTAATATCGAAAAATGCTAAATATAATATAGAGAGAAAAAGACCCCTTCAGTTTATCAACACGCTTCGTGAAATAGGTTTTCCGTATAGAGTTAGGGAGTCCATTTTCGGCATGGCGATATTATTATAACTGAGGAGGGTGACCTCCGACCCACTCACTGATCGCCTTGATGACTTTGAGTAGTATGTAACTGGCATACTGTATTTTCTACAAGTTGAAAATCCTGACAATGTAAACAATAACCAAAGGATACCGACCGCTTTTCAAATGAACGAATCATGATGGAAATTACAAAGTGCATTCTATCCGTAAAGTTGTACAAACCTTAGACGAATCATGATAATGGAGTACATGTAAAACATGATAGTGGTCTGAGTACAATTTATAAACACATGATCTACAGGACTATATACGACATTCTTGTCAATCATTGACCTTATTTTTTTTTCTGTTTCTCATTCAGAACAACTATTGGGCAGTCGGTCGATTAAAAAAAACAGTTTTAAAAAATCAATCTTCTTCATCTTCGAATTCGATTTACTGGATTCCTACTTCAATTTCTCTACACAATTTCCGTTGCTTCTCCTCTAAAACCTTTCCCCATCCTTGAATAACTTGCGTCGTGAAAGAAATGCGTTGTTCGTGAACAAGCGTTGTCGCCGCCGCCGCCGCCACGACTGCAGATATATGACGTCGTCATTCCAAACACTTTACTTATTCTTTGCCAGATAAGGTGCTGTTCCGCACAATATTAGAGGCGGGCGAAAATTCTTCTCTTTTTTCTTTATGTCGGAGCTGAAAATTTGGGTCGGTCGGGTAATGAGAAATAGGAAAAATAGGATCACCCTTAATTCTATATGTCTTTCTTTCAGAGATTAAATCAAACTGGTAGAACCGGTAGTGGGGAGAAAGTTTTGTAAGGTCGATAGACTGGATTATGAAGGGTTCGTTGTATGTAATAGAAATGTTTACATGTAATGTATAACATAATCTAGTCGTACTGTCCTTCATTTACATCGAGTCCAAGGTAGTCTGTAATTAGGTACGCCGTGACTGGGCGCCCTCACACATCGGCCAACCCCTACCAGTCTAAGTCCACAAGGTAAAGTTCTAATCAACTGTTCACCTGATATTGTATCAGTTACACCTACTACACACTTAATATTATTTGCTGAATTACAGCCTAGTTTTAACCTTGTACTTTGGCCATGATTTCAACCGGGGATTTCAATACACTTTCCGGAAGCATGTGGCCACCAAGCTACTAGATGACCAATACCACAAGGGCAATTATGCATTTATAAGAAGTCTTGCACATATACTGTTGGAATGGTGTTCTACACAACGAAGTTTATGGTATCAAATTTCAACTCGGACATGTCTTATACTTCTGTCAAAATAATCCTGAATCCATCCAAATTATGCAATACTGCGGACGAGGAGACTATACATCATGTTTTGTCAAACCTGTGTGTTTTGTATCACATTTGCATTAATTTCACCCACGTTTTCCCGTAACACAGTATTTTCATTTCGAAGACTGAATATACACTACTTGTGTTAAAGAACGAATACCACTGCAATATCTGAAATCTAGATTGATTAGAGTATGGGGTCAGATTTAGTAGTCCCTTACACTGCGCTGATAAAACGCTGGAGGCCACGGACCGATAACACTTCGAGATTTCATTATTTGCTGAATATACCTAGTCGGATACCACGACAGGTGTGACATTCTCCCTATAACGTTTGCTTGACAGGGTTAATCACAGTCCTTTTAATTTATATCTTCCCAGCACTTTCAGTAGTACAAGGGTTCACTCGAGATGGCCGGTTATTCCCGAAACGTTACTGAGCTACATCGTACACGTACACTTTACTGGACCAAGAACATTTAGTCTTAACAAGTTTTGTCGATCTATAAAAAGGGGATCATTGGTTGAACTGGAATTAATGTGTATTGTAAAAAAGGGTACGTAAGTGGGTTTTTTATCAACGTTATTTATCAATGAATAGACGAGAACAGAGTAAACAAATGAGGGCAAATAAAAAAAAATAGTGTGTTGCCGATAACCTGACCGACCTTAGTTTAAGCCCCCGACCCTAAACATTGTGTTTGCATGCAAAAACGTAAAACAGTACCAATTCACTTCTATTTCCGTGTACACCTTCATACATTTTGCCTCACCTGTAGTGGACAATTTTAAATTTAAAAATCGTACTCCAGAGAGAAAACAGGGCTTTTTTTAGACTATAACAGTACAGTCTGTATAACGTGTTCGTCTATTTAACTTACGATTGTCTTCATAACTTCTTATTCACGTCATTAACTGTACGGTTACGGAAGTATTGTAACCGACGAGTATCTTATCTTGGGGTCGATGTAATTTTTAAAATTAAAAGTGAAATAAAATAAAATTCCGACCTACCTACCCTATTTTCTGAAGTCATGTTATCGGAAACAAACATTTTTTTCTTATCTGTAGTTTCTCGTGTTTTATAGCCTAACTACTCTGAGTAGTTTGATCTGCGACTCTGCTACACTCCGAGGCGTTCACTACTGAATTCGACGTATAGCGGTCACAGATATAGATCCAGCGTATATTGGCTATTAAAATTTGCATCAATAAAGGGGCATCTCATTTTCCTTCCCTCAATAACCGAAGTTCACTTGTATCACGATATCAAAAGTGTCAGGGGGAGTGAAACAAAAGAATAATTACATTCGCCATAGAGAGCGCTATTTAACGCGATTCCTTCGGACGACGTATTCGAAGAGACAAGCAGGACGAGAAGGAAAGGCGTGATTCCGTGGTGTTTGTTTTCTCACAGGGTTTGATTGTCTTACAAGTTTCAACACCAGATTTAATCACACTCTGAGGTGACAATCTACGATTTTGTATAAACAGGTTTCGATTATTTTTATCCTGTATTGTCTATAGGCCTACTGATTCTAGAATAATATCGATCGTGTTGATTTCACTGGACAGAATTTCGTAGCAATACAGATTGGTCAATTTCGAGTGTGATCATTTCTGAGAGAGTTAAACAAAACAGTACAAGTTACAACGTCACTTTCTTGTAAACTTTCAATTCATCGTCTACATTTAAATAGTCACTTTATATTCACCGCTACATCTTCACGTAATCATCAACCGCTGAGTCTGCTCCGAGTTGTAAAAAAAGTAGTTAATCCAGTCTGGTATGGAAATACAGAGAAAAAGCTAAACGGAATTTGGTGTACTTTACGTTCAGTACTTCCTGGTAACTTTATACATATTCCCCTGATACCATGTTGGTGTGTAATTCTTGTGTAATAATATTAGGTACACGCTCTATAACAAGGCCAGTGTACCACGTCGTTGATGTAACTCTAAAGACGTCGCGTGCAAATATGTCCACAGGGTTAGATCACGCGAATCCGTTTGAATAGAAATTAGAATTGTATCCGGGAATGATATATTATTGAATAACGTTCAGTGTGATAGATTTATTCAAATGGCGATCAAGATACCTAGAAATCGTGAGAATTGGACATTTTTAAAGTTTTATTCAAGAGACAGACAGACAGACAGACAGACAGACAGACAGACAGACAGACAGACAGACAGACAGACAGACAGACAGACAGACAGACAGACAGGCAGGCAGACAGACAGACAGACAGACAGACAGACAGACAGGCAGGCAGACAGACAGACAGACAGACAGACAGACAGACAGACAGACAGACAGAGCCTTTCAATTAACGTGAAGAAAATTTCCTGAGAAGGGCGATATCACATAAATGAATGTAAAGGATTTTGTTGAAAGTACCCGAAAACCTATGGATATGTGTTTTTCGTGGATTTGCAGTGAATTAATTTCTTTGAACACATTCTGTGATTTATGAAGCACGAGTGTCATTTACATACTGTCACTTATAAAGTACATACAGGAATGTATATAGGAAAATACAAGTAAACCGAAAAGAGTCCTTGACAATACCACCAATTACATGTACAATCACGAGACCTGGCTCGGCAAAAATCTTACCATCGATCACTGTTTCACTTTTATCATCTGTCTCAATAAAAATCTTACCAACAGTACTATATTATTTCATAGACTGGCTCAAAATCAAAATCAAATCTTACCAACACAAATATTTGTTGTTACGATAAAATGTAGCAATGTTAGTAATATTTTTGTTGAGCCAGACGATAAAATGTAGCAATGTTAGTAATATTTTTGTTGAGCCAGACGATAAAATGTAGCAATGTTTAAGAATTTTGTTGAGCCAGACGATAAAATGTAGCAGTGTTAGTAAGAATTTTGTTGAACCAGACGATAAAATATAGCAATGTTAGTAAGAATTTTGTTGAACCAGACGATAAAATGTAGCAATGTTAGTAAGAATTTTGTTGAACCAGTAAAATTTTTGTTGAACCAGACGATAAAATATAGCAATGTTAGTAAGAATGTTGTTGAACCAGACGATAAGATGTAGCAGTGTTAGTTTTAAGATTATATGTCGAGCCAGATGACGTTTTGTTTCAGGTCTCGTGATTCCCATTGTAATTTCGATGCTAGTCCATCATGAAACATGAACGAACGTCTACTTACGGCCAAGACCTACATATGCACCTACCTACATTGTACCACATATTTATCAGACCTGAACAGAATGACGCTGTTTCATGAATCATCCATTTTAGTTAATGGAACAAAAAACTTCCACAATGCCATTCAAAACAAAATAATTGCGTGGAATGTTATGCTACTTTCGATAGATTGCCAATATATTATAGAATCGTTCTGTCAACCAAGTTGAACATATTGTCATTGTTCAGTGATTGAAATTGAGAACGCTTTGAAATAGTCGGATGTTCTATATTCTGACCCATCTATGATATTAAGCAAAATATTGTACGTAAATATATCACTGCAATTTTGCTCAAATTTATCAGGTTCATTCACTTTTAGATTTTTTGAACCACACGCGCAGTGACAACATTAGTCAGTAGTTATAGGCCCATATCGAATTAGGTTAAACTTTGAGCTAGAAAAAACAACAACGTCGTAAAACCGCAGACCTCTTTACGACACCGTCCACATTTCATTGCTTCAGCAGATATGTGTGCTCTGGTTTGCAAGAATGGAAGAATAGTGGCCTTGTCCTGGACAAAATAATTAATGATAACAAGACAACAGTAATGTGAGAAGCTGGGATTGAATCATGTGCCTTATGGGGTAATTACCACTTCTATAAGGCGTAAAAAATTGTGTGGTTCAAATTACATTTTAAAATTTTAAAATAGGTGGGGTAGGTAGACTTTTTATTTTATTTTATTTTATTTTTTAAATTGTTTTTCACATGTGAGAGTCTAGTTCAAGTAGTTACGTTTTTATGTTGTTTTCCATATGGTCTCTGTGTTATTGGTTTCTTCTCATCAGATGTACAGCCATTACAGATTGGAAGAACTGCCTTTTTCAGTTGATGTCAGTTTCCGCATCCACTATTCCTTGCGAGACTTCACAATGTTCGCGATTTTCGTATTTTTTGTCTCGAATATGTAAAAAAAAACAAAAAAAAACAAAAACGTTTAGGGTCGGCGTGAAAAACTAGGTGGGGTCGGGTAACAGGAACCAAACATTTTTTTTTAATTTGGCCTAATATAAACAAAAAAGTCGTAGCGTTGTATTATTACATCAATTTTTATTCTTTATTGTTTTTACTTTTAAAAAACGCTCACCTTAAAAGTTTGTCAAAAAATTACCCCGCAAGTATAAAAATCAAAGTTATGGACAGAAGTGGGAGACCGTTCAAGTTCCAGACGTTAAATGAAATGTAGAAGAAAAACATGATGACTGATACGTTATTGCATATAGTAAAATAATACATATGTAATATTATCATCAAATCTTGGATTACTGCATAGGAAATTAAAAAATCAGACCACCAAACGATTTTTAACAGCTATACAATAAAATCACTGAATACGATCTCCAAGGCGATATGTCAACATTTCAGTACTTAAGTTGTATGTTTCAGATCACCCTTAGGGCTAGCAGCTGTACACCATATTTATATTTTCAAAAATGCTGTCATAACAATAAAAAGTTGAAATAAAAATATCGGTTTGACAGCGGTTTTGGATATCAAATGAGTGATTATTTACATTCTTAGCGGTTGCATACTGGTGATTGATGATTCGTTGGCATCGTGTCCTTAGCATTGAATGATCATATATCGACTGATACGAATTCCAATCTTGATTAGCTCTGCTAGCCATCGCGGTAAAAGTTTTGAGTTTACATAGTCAGTGTTAACAAAACATAGTTAAATCCATAACGTATATAACTCACAGAGGCACATTAATCGTTTGAATGCACACGACTGGTTCGAGTTTCACCATAAAATTGGACCAACACTTAACATGGTTTGATAAATCCGATACGAATAGTTGATAACAGCTTGTCTCAAACCGATACCGTAGTGTAAGTTCAAGGATAAAACGAAGTTGAACCGATGGAAATCTCAAAGTAAGAAATCGACGAATTTGTTGACTTTTCCTTTAGGTACTGTCCTCCGCGGATTAGATAGTTTTCATTAATTTACACACACGGTCTTCATTTGATTCCATTAAATTCTTGTATTACCACATCGATGAGGTTTGATACATCGAACATCGTGTCTACATTCCATTGGCATTGCAATGTAGCGTGGCGTTTCTTTTTTCAACACACCCAGGCTGTTTGACAAAAAACACCCACATTTTACAGGAGTAAAGTCCACATTAAAAACCTCTCACGACGACCATAAACAAGGAAGACAAACTTTGTAATGCCTGTGCAATGTCCTTGCGTCTCACAATTCTGTCAGCTTTTTAGTCAACACTTTCATTTTTTTGTCGAAACCTTTCATAGAGCTACTTCACCAAACAACATGTCGCCCAGTCAACTTTTGATGTGGTTCGTCCAAACTTTATACTAGTGTGCAACTCCGTGCGACCCATCAGGACAGACCACAACACGTGTCTAGCTACTACTAAACTCGCGTTCCACAAACTTCTTCATACGAGGGTGGGGGTTCGTAATTGTCTGCAGCCATAACGGCTTGAAAAACTGGTGGTTCATGGTCGCTGCCTTCATCGATATCGTCCGAGAAATCTAAATCAGTCTCCGTAAGCTGATCAAGCGGAGAATGAATGTTTATTCGAACAGATTGCCCTGAATCTAGTGAACGTCTTCCACGTCGACTGTTCCCAGTAAACCTGCCAATGCAAAGAAGAAGAAAAACACAAACTTTAAGTTACTTTGGCGATAGGGGTACAGTCTTTGAAAATTACATTGCCTCAATATTGAAATATGAATATGATTTGATTTTTCTAAACTACCCATTGTACTATTTTGCTGTTCGTATCTTGACTTTCTGTGATATGTAAGTGGTTTCGTGATGTGTTTTTTGTTGTTCTATGGACTTAGTGTCCGTAATGAAAATATCCTGAATCACTTCTAACATAGGATAGAGCTATGGAATTCAAATAATATATATAATATATCTTTATGATAAATGTGTGGTATACATTCAACGAATGCCACATTTTTTATTTAATACCAGGTCTCTTCATTTTGTAAAATGATGACAGTTCATCTGTGTGCAAATTGTTCAGTGTCTGATCAATTTAACTTCATTTTGCACCAAAGAAATGCTCATTGCTCATCACTGCAGTTTCACCAAGTATCCAACATGTTTTCTCTTTTTCTATGTGTATATCTACCAAACTCTTAATCACACTGTGTTGACTCAGATGTACGACTGTATTCTACATTATGTTTTAGTGTCTATCTATTTTCATTTTCTTTCTATAAGACTCTAGACCACAGACTGACAGTGTAACAACGCCCAGTTTCATATAATATTATATACGAGAGAGTAATTTCATGCCATTTCTGATTTTTTTTTGCCATCCACGTTGAAATCTAAACGAGTTATTTAAACGTACTAAATATTCAATTTACGATATTGGGTCTGCGAGTTGGAGGAAATGTAGCCTAGCTATTCTGGAGCCATCTGAATAAAAACGCATAATAGCCTCTGACCTGTATGGCTTACACTGAATCTGTGGTTTGTTCTATAAAATTTACATTCTTGAAGTTTCAAGAAAAATCGTATCGAAATATCCCCAATAAAAGAATATTGAGATAATGTACAAATAACACACACACACTAGTATTCTCTGATGAGTCTTAAATTTATAACTTAGTATTTCACCATTACATATTCAGCCTTTCATTTTGCGGGAATGTGCTTTCAATAAATAAACTGACTTATTTTAGGACCGAAAAATAAATTTGATGGAATTGACAACATCTGCCACTTACAACCATAGCTTCAAAAAGTTAATTCAGTTTAATTTCAAATGACGTAAAATTGTATATTCAGTAAAAATGTATCATACAGTGCTACATAATTGAGTCTGAAGCAGTAGCTTCCCTTACATTGCAATTACAAAATGTAAATTGGTCAAAAGACGCACTGGCCTACGACTAAATACTCGATCCAGAAATCTCATCTAATCACTATGATAATATACATGGCTCACACTATTTGCGTATTACAAATATTCTAGCTAACACTAGTGGATGGACATAATACACGTACAAACTACAGATTTTCTAGCTAACACTAGCGGATGGACATACTACACGTACAAACTACAAATAATCTAGCTAACACTAGTGGATGGACATAATACACGTACCGTGAATTTGCAAATATTCTAACACTAGCGGATGGCCATAATATACGTACAAACTACAAATATTCTAGCTAACACTAGTGGATGGCCATAATATACGTACAAACTACAAATATTCTAGCTAACACTAGTGGATGGCCATAATACACGTACAAACTACAAATATTCTAGCTAACACTAGTGGATGGACTTAATACACGTACAAACTACAAATATGCTAGCTAACACTAGTGGATGGCCATAATACACGTACAAACTACAAATATTCTAGCTAACACTAGTGGATGGCCATAATACACGTACAAACTACAAATATTCTAGCTAACACTAGTGGATGGCCATAATACACGTACAAACTACAAATATTCTAACTAACACTAGTGGATGGCCATAATACACGTACAAACTACAAATGGATTGATGTATATTTCAGCGTTTCAGATAAGGACGACGGAAATGATGGATGGATGGATGGATGGATGGATGGATGGATGGATGGATGGATGAATGAATGAATGAATGAATGAATGAATGAATGAATGAATGAATGAATGAATGAATGAATGGGTGGGTGATCAGGTACAATAGTGTTATACACTAATACATACAAACACATAGGTCTTGCATAGTAAGTGTAATGAATGCATAAATGAATATTCATACATACATACATACATACATACATACATACATACATACATACATACATACACGTACGTACGCACGTACGCACGTACGCACGCACGCACGCACACACACACACATACATACATACATACATACATACATACATACATACATACATACATACATACACACACACGCACGCACGCACACACACACACACACAAATAAATATATATATATATATATATATATATATATATATATATATATATATATATATATATATACACGGGTTTATATATATATATATATATATATATATATATATATATATATATATATATATATATATATATATTATATATATATACCCCGTGATTTTGTTTTTGAAACATGATCAATTAGTTCTATAATTGAAACCTCTTGGAAAGGAACGATATCGCCATCACACACAATAGGACACAGTCATGTCATACACGAACGTACTGCCAATACTATCAATCATGCTAATGGACCGGAAATTTAAGCTGATATAATTTGGTAGCATGGACCAAAAATAGAAATGCTATGTTTTTACCATGACAACTTCGATCGATCGTGATCATGCATTGCATTGAGTCAAACAAGATCGATAACAGTTTACCGATTTGAAAACCGGAGATCCGATTATGTATATAGTCAAGCATAGGAACTGCAATCTAGTTCAAGAATTAAGAAGAACATGTGTTTCACGCACAGAGATGATCCGCATTTATAATAACATGAGCGTGGTGGGTTGAACGTGAAAGGAAAAAATACGTACGTACTTGATGAACATCTCATTACTGTGTAGCCTTACTCAACAGTAAAACATACATGTGAAATCTGAGAGATGTGGAGGGGGGGGGGTTCATTTGCATGCCTTGGCTATAGACATGTAGGTTGTTTGTAAAGTAACAATGCATACATCTATCACGCCATCGTTCGCTGTATCGTGTGATTAACTACAAGGTCGATTTCTTAAACCAATTAAGCTGAACGAGTAAGCAATTATTCGTGATACGCAGGCCATTATCATGGTCATGACGTTCTGTATTATCAGCGATGTGCTTTATTACTTTAATTACGATCGCTCATATTTTAATGCATTTTCCGGTGGGTTAACATTCACTATCAATAAACCTTCACATACACAACAAAGGGACAATTTAACCCCAAGGTCAAATAAGGTGAACGATTATGTCTTCAGCTATCTCATTCTATGGTTTCATTGCCACAATACTGCATTTTATATTCATTTATGCTTTAAGTTTATATTCCATGGTCACCGTGGCGATCCTTTTCTCGTACACGGTTTTATCTCAATAGTCCAAATACTTACAACATGATACATTATTATTTTGTATTAACAATTGACAAAAATGTGTATTCCGTGTCTTATATGAGCGCAGATTTTACAGGAATATTGAATTTCAAATGCCATTTCCAAATAACGGATAAATTACGAGAACCGTATGTAAATTGTAACATCAGCCAACTTCAGACACGGGTTTATATCTATATAAATATTTACATAAAACTGACTTGTGTCGTTATGGTTGGTTTGCGTCTTTAATGCGAGTATAAAAATCATCTTTATACATAGTACTGTTTTTCTCATGTCTCTTCAGTCCTGATGTTAACAACAACGTCTGCAGATGCACATACAAAAGGTGTCACTGTATCGTTTATTTAATGAATGAATGAATGAATGAATCAATTAATTAATTGAAGTCGCTTGGTTTATTAACATACGACAGATTAATAGGTTACAGTAAGCAGAATAACATATAATAAATTTTCACGAATATACGCAACGCAAATACCACAGAATAAATGTTTGATTCAGTCTCGACTGTGCCCCTTTTTGAAATTATCCGAACGTGCAGAATGTGATAGTGAGTAATATATGAGACTGAAAGATTCGTGGTTATGTACACTTCCCCTGATCATTCTTTGTTTAGCTTGCAGTTAACAGAAGGGCAGACAATAACGGATATTTCTTGTTTAGTAGTCAAATATAAGATCGATTACTGTAACACAGAACACTGGAGACGTTGCAAAAAAACACGGGAATACCGTGTAGGCACACAGAGATACACTGAACGAAATATAGGAACATACAAAATCGGTCATCTGATATACGTGATGTATCTAATAACTCATTTATCATCGTCCTTTCTTCGAAAGATGGACGAGATCTCGTTAAAATTTGAATATAGATTACCATCAGCATTGGATTCTCTTCGCTGGATTGCCCTTGTTATGTACCGTTTTGCATACATCCGATATGATTTTCGTAATTATTGCAAACTGCAAGATGATATACCTATGATAACATTCAGCCAGTAATAAGCGGGACTGTCAAATTGATGTGAGAAATAGAAATAATAGCCTGTACAAACCTATGTGTACCGTCTGCATATAGAGGACAAAGTGATGATGGGGGGGGGGGGGGGGGGCAATAGCAATTTTATTAATATCCGACAAATTGGTGTGATTCGCTTAATTTCCTGTCCTTTTGTGTTCTGTTTTCGACCCTTTAAAGGAAATTTATCAGATTTCAACTTGAATTGGTCAAGGTTGTATAGTTTTCACGACATTTTTTGACAAACTAAGGAGTCTGACTTTGATTTAATGTAGTTACGTTAACAATGACGTCACTATGGAACGTTTCTACTCGTAATGATTTGAAGTCTGTGTTTGAATAATCGGAGTATTGTATTGTAAAAACAGGAACGTGGCTACTATATACACTCCAGGCTACTCCATTTTTGTTTAATGAGATGATGTCATCGGGTTTTTTTTCTTTAGTTTGAAAATCTGCACACGGCGTAGACATGTGGTGATCACATAATATGAGGGCATTAATTTGAACGTTTACCCATCAGTCACTTTCATCACTAGTACGAGATTTCACTAGTAACACGGTACACCAATATACTCTATTTGAACAAGACTGTTGATTAGTTTATTAGGTAAACTACGTACATACCTACCGACC
>NC_135553.1:18042500-18072500 GCF_964340395.1 Glandiceps talaboti
GTAACAGCTCACATACTGCACTACCGGCTGTAATATCAGCTCTTTTTAATGCGCGTGTCGTAACTTCGACAGCTCGGCGATATCCTCCTTCTCAAAGGAGTCTTCTGTACGCTTTTCTCACTTGTTAAGACCCCGTGCACCCCGGTCTTAGCCAATCGACGTCACGTGGCTGTCGGTACTGCGAGATATTAAGTCGAATCTACAACGAGACACTTAACAGAACTACACTGTCGCTGTGAAGCCCGAACTGCGTGGCCGGCCAGGTCGTGAATTATTAAGAAATGCGATTAAGGTTATTGGTGGCCGTAAACTAGCGATTCAAATCGTTGCTAATTATAATCTAGAGTTGACTCGTTGTGTAAGGGCAAAGGTGTCATGGCCGTGTCATTAATCTACCCTAACCGTCATCTCTTAACGAAGTCTTCTAGAATTAGGATAATATTAAGATATGATTAAAATTTAATTGATCACAGACAATATTAAATTACTCACTAAATCAACGGAATTATTAACAAAAATGACGGAAATGTTAGTAGTTATACGAAATGGAGCTATGTGTGTTGCATTAAATGACATTAACACGTTAGGCTGACCAAACTGTCTTAAAGGACAATTCTAAATGATATATTTTGTCTGTCGGTCTAGCTGGCTGGCTGGCTGGTTGCCTGTCAGTCTATCTATCTATCTATATGTCTGTCTGTCTGTCTGTCTGTCTGTCTGTCTGTCTGTCTGTCTGTATGTCTGTCTGTCTGTCTGTCTGTCTACCCATCTGTATATCTGCTTGTCAGCCCGTTTAAACTGGGGTATTTCAATACTTTTTCTCAATTTGAGTTATTTCCGTGAATACCTCTAGATGTTCCTATTAAATTTGTTTCAATAAATAACATGTCAGTGTAGTCGTAATATTAGTGATAAGTGGGAGGTCATCCGTCTTCTACGTTTATTATCGTCCCTTAGCGTTGATTTACTGACATAGTGACGTGACGGTCATGTCAAAACACTAATTCACTTTCATATAGGCCAACATCAACTGTTAACAAATAAAACTTTTTGCCATCCTTTGTCCCCGGAAAATTTACAAATACCTCACAAACACATGCACGCAGGCACGCGGGTGGGCGGGTGGGCATGCTGGCATACATACATACATACATACATACATACATACATACATACATACATACATACATACATGTGCGTGTGTGTGTGTATATATATTTGTGTATAATAGAGAGAGAGAGAGAGAGAGAGAGAGAGAGAGAGAGAGAGAGAGAGAGAGAGAGAGAGAGAGAGAGCTAGAGTGATCATGAGTGAGAGAGAGTGAGAGAGTCTTATATATATTACGTTCTCCGATCTCATTGTAAATGGACATTTAACCCGTCCATTCCTATACAGTAAAACAGTATCACCAGTACATTGAAATGTCTATCTTTTTTTAAAAATAGTTATTATGTTACATATCTCAGGCCTTTAATTCCATATTATGGTGTGAAATGATTATGACATTTTTGGGTGGTATTTCTTAAACATTGTTATGAGGACAACGAACGGTCTACAGTCTAGTATCGAGTTATTAGGCCACCTAGTAAGAAGGCCGTAAAAGAATAGAATGGAGTGATGACCCTATGCAGTCATATAATGTTGAATTATGATGTGCCTGTTGTAATTGTCATGAATTATATCGACTGTAGAAATGGTATGAAATTCAAACATCACGATCTATAAACAACAAAGATGATACTTGTGTATTAGTGGATTCGTACGTACGTGAGAAGTACCGTGGTAAGTATGATTAGCATTCGTTGTGTCAGAGATATGATCACGTCCCGCTATACATGTTAAGTAGGAAAATACTGACTTCAATTAGGGCAATGACGGATGTAGCCTCTAGTGATCTTTTATCTTCTTTTAGCACGTGCACATCACATTGTACTTACATATTCCAAATATCAAATACCTATCGACTCTCAGTCTCAGATTGACATGGTGACTCACATAAGAAAATCGTGATGGTTGCTCTCGAGTGGTCTGTTTAAAATCTGCAGGTTGCAGTTTCCAGCCTCACCGCGGCCGCTTGTTTCTGAATGGGTAAGATTTGAACCATGATTGTGTCCCAGTCAACCCAGCTGTATATTGAGGACCTGGTAGGATAAAAGTTGCAACGTGAATGCTTTCATCCTATGCTACAGAGACTGCAATGCAGATTGTATGCTCCTTAAGGAGTTTGTAAACCGTTGTGCCGTTATAGGTCCGTGTCGTGGGTAAGTTGGGTAATAATGGTAAAGCGCTCTGACCACAGTGTGGGAAAGCGCTATATACAAAACAACATTATTGCATTATTGATTCAGGTAATTCAATCGCTCTCTCTCTCTCTCTCTCTCTCTCTCTCTCTCTCTCTCTCTCTCTCTCTCTCTCTCTCTCTCTCTCTCTCTCTCTCTCTCTCTCTCTCTCTCTCTCTCTCTCTCTCTCTCTCTCTCTCTCTCTCTCTCTCTCGCTCTCTCTCTCTCTCTCTCTCTCTCTCTCTCTCTCTCTCTCTCTCTCTCTCTCTCTCTCTCTCTCTCTCTCTCTCTCTCTCTCTCTCTCTCTGCATAATAATTAATTGTATTGTCTGTTTATATACATACATTATATGATAAAAATTATGTATATACGTATGTCGGTAGGTAGGTAGGTAGGTAGGTGTGTATGTATGTATGTATGTATGTATGCATGTATGTATGTATGTATGTATGTATGTATGTATGTATGTATGTATGTATGTATGTATGTATGTATGTATGTATGTATGTATGTATGTATGTATGTGACTACCATAGTTTACCAGGTACTCGAGATTCATAGACTAAAACCATAACGTTACATATTTAAAAACAAATAAAGTATAACTTTACTCTTTCTATGTTAATGGCGGTTTGTAAGTCACACACGTGGGTATAACTTTATATGAAATTAATTCTAATTAAAATGAAAAATTAAATAACCATGCAACAAATAAAACATTTGTAAACAGTCCAATATATTTTATAAAGTGTGGGAGTCAGCTAATAGGGTCAATAATCTATTGATTGTTGTAACGAAATAATTAATATGTCTCGCAATAATATAAAAATGTTTTCTTAATCTAATCAAAACGGCTCTATACAGTTATGTAATACAAATTTCAGTGTACAAACGTAGCATGTCGACCACGTAGTAAATTATCATAACATGCAGTATATCAAATAGCGTAGTGTCAGAAGGGTTGCTAATTTACGAAATGCTTTTTAAAACAGCATGGAACTTGGAATATGACTTGTGTACGTGCGTGTTTGTTTGTTTGATATAAACATGAACATATCCATGCATATACACAGTCATGTGTGTGTTTGTGTCTATGAGTCTGTGTTTCTGTGTGTGTGTCACTCTGCGTGCCTGTGTCTGTGTCTGTGTCTATGTGTGTGTGCCTCTGCGTGTCTGTGTGCATGCATGTTTTGCGCGCGCGCGCGCGTGTGTGTGTGTGTGTGTGTGTGTGTGTGTGATTGTGTCTGTCTGTTTGTTTGTCTGTCTGTCTGTCTGTCTGTATGTCTGTATGTCTGTGTTGGTGTGACGATGGTTTATTATACATGTTTTAAGTGTATGCGTATATATCAAACCATTAGGTGTAAAGGCAAACAATAATTTGTCACTACACATTAGCACATATTTTTGTTAAAGGCGAAATTCCATAACTCTCGTAGTGTATATCCCAGTATTGCCGGGAGGCAATTGCAAGTTATTCAAGCTGAGTAGATGTCAATGTTGTAATACGCTATAGTTGCAGTAAGGCTGGTCCTAACTTCAATAGGTTTATTTTAAGTTAGCTCTACGGGTTTGGCAAGTTAATGAGAGTGTATCTAATCAGCATGGAGTGTTAGTGTCTAAATTTAGACACTGTATTATCTTTCCTTATGATATCATCTACATTAGTCATTTTAAGCGACAACTGAAAACAGTAAGACTGCATTGGAAGGACGGACGGACGGATCGACGTGTTGACCTGTAACGTTGGCGTCTGTTTGGCAGGGAATGTGCTACTAGACTCCGTGCAAAACACCAAAACTTCGGGATGCTTGTCCAGAGTTTTGATTTACTTGAAATCCAGAATATACCATTCAGTACAACATTGATATTAGGACATACATAGGTTACAACGTAGCACAAGTAGTTCAAAGTTTTTTTTCAGCACTGAAGTTTCGATCTGTCTTGATGGACGACAATCCTCATCAGAATGACAATAATGAGGATCGTCGACTAAGATCGAAAGCTCAGTCGAAAGCTCAACGCTACTAGAAGAAAAAACTTTGAACTGCTTGTGCGTTGTAAGCCAAGTAAGTCATTTCATCTTACCAAGCTGATTATCATTTTGGGTCAGAATTGATCGATTGTTAGCTGTTTTATTTTGTCACAACATTATCGACTTATTCAAGTAGAAGGTAATTTTTATCATCATGCTTCAATTAATTATGAATGAATTTTCTACACTGAATTAATCATTTCCTTCGTCTTCATCTCGTTTTAATTTGTCACATAATGAGACAGTAATGAGTTATATCTAAAACAATACATTACTACTGCTGCTGACATCAGACCGTGGACGAACGGAACCTGTTACAAACAGGGAAAGTAAAACTAATGAATTGGATTAATAACACTTGGCTCAGCATGTTGGAACAGCAGAGACTTGTATTATACACCATGGTTTGATAAGAACACTAGTTTTATGGCTTCTCTTTGTGTACATGAAATACCAGGAAACTGGAAATTTGTTTTGTGAACAGTGAACTATTATGTAAAATGTTCTTATCAAAGGATGGAATGTAATACAAGTCTCTGCGCGCTGTTCCAGCATGTTGTGTCAAGTGTTATTATTCTAATTCAATTGTTTACTTTCTCTTCTTGTAACGCCATTAATATTCGTCCACTGTTTGTAACTTCATTCGTCCACCGTCTGATGTCGGCAGTTGTATTGCGGACGGGTGAACGAACAAAAGGACGCACAGAGCCCACCCTGGGGAGCCCACTAGTAATAGTCCACAGGAGGGGGGGGGGCTAAAATGGTTGGTTAACAGAACGCAAATCATGGTTAATATGACCTATATGACCCGGGTTTCCTTCATAACAGCTCAAGTCCCGCTAACTCCTTTGGAAGAGGGATTGAACTTAGGGTCGCGTTATTAAATGTCACCCATCCCAAATCATTCAAATGTAATGGATTAAATAGCGGTGCAAGACAATCGGACTTGGCCCAGTAGCTGTACACGTGACATTAAGCTGATATTTTTTCGTAATTATAGAATTAAGTACTGTTATTCTCGTTGATGTACTCCACTGAAGCAAATATGATGATCGTCTAGTTATCCTCAGACAGCTTCTTTTAGCGGTCTGAGAGTTATCAAACTCGATTAGATCACCCTAAACTAAGTTTACTAATTGCTGACAAACAAGTATCGGATTCGTACCCGATTCACAATTGTTTACATATGGCCATCATGTCAGTGTATATATAATGGCATGAACGATTAGAAAAATGGAAGTTCAACTAATTGGGATGGTTGAACTGTTTTCAGTGAATGTTTGGTATCCTTTTTCACGGGGGGGGGGGGGATTGGAATAGAAATTATCCAATTTGGGGCTTTAACTATAACATTAACATACTGTCAGCTAAACGTAGATACTAGATGGATACATTACCATAACATAAACTAATCTGTACTGTTGTCAACTATTATACTTAGCTTCCTATACAGCTACACACACTATATATATAACTCGACTCTAAGGTTAGTGCCACACTTATGGGTGAATACACGTCAGGCATCTCACCACATCGCTGCTTAGATTGTATTCGAGTCTTTCCTATAAAAAAAAACCAAGTTCCTTGACACGAGATTGCTCTTTCTGCATTCATGGTTACATTTAGACATGGTATTTTTCAATTTGATATATCCAATTGTTGTGTTGATGAGATGTTTTGATTAAAATTGTTTGGTTGTATCTACTTTGGCATTTAGTTTGACGGTATTTAATGCACAAATATATACAGAAGTTGTCTTAGCTAAACATTGACAACTTTCAAAATTTACTCGGTCTCAGTCTTATGTCCAACAATGGCTGGTTTTAGTTAATTCTGCATAATTGACCTCTCTTTTAATAATGACATGAGTTCCATTTCAACATTTTAGTTCTTTCATGTCGAGCTTCCAGTCTGATTAGTCGTGTGACATACATATTTGTCGGTAGGCCGAAATACGTTGTATGTAATATTTTGAACAGAGTCAGAGATTTTGAAACCGGTGTACAGGATTTGTTAAATCGAATAGCCAAGCATACCGGTTTGAGGGAATGTTTTCAGAAATTGTTTTGGAAAAAATGGATTTATAATTAATAGGAACCTCAAACTGAGAAGATCTGTAGTTCAGAGTGACAATATTATATTTCACCTTCGCCGACGGTTTATGTCTCATCTGTGTGTCACTTTGTTTGTTTATTTCTTAACAAGATAATATTATATTAAATTCTTAAAATCGTGGATTATCCAAATTCTTGAAGACCCCTTAAAGGTTGTGATTGGTCGGTTGGTTGACTGACTGACTGACTGACTGACTGACTGACTGACTGACTGACTGACTCTGACCAATGAACGGACTGGCAGACGGAAAAACGAACGATTGGGTGGGTGGATGGATGGATGAATGAACGAACGAACGAACGAACGAACGAATGAATGAATGAATGAATATCCGAACGAACGAACGAACGAACGAACGAACGAACGAACGAACGAACGAACGAACGAACAAAAGAACGAGCGAGCGAGCGAGGGAGGGAGGAGGGAGGGAGGGAGGGAGAGGGAGGGAGGGAGGGAGGGAGTGAGTGAGTGAGTGAGTGAGTGAGTGAGTGAGTGAGTGAGTGAGTGAGTGAGTGAGTGAGTGAGTGAGTGAGTGAGTGAGTGAGTGAGTGAGTGAGTGAGTGAGTGAGTGAGGGAACGAGCGAGTGAGTGAGTGAGTGAGTGAGTGGGTGAATGAGTGAGTGAGTGAGTGAGTGAGTGAGTGAGTGAGTGAGTGAGTGAGTGAGTGAGTGAGTGAGTGAGTGAGTGAATGAGCGAGCGAGGGAATGAATGAATGAATGGATGGACGAATGAATGTATGAATGAATGTATGAATGAATGAATGTATGAACGAATGAATGAATGAATGAATGAATGAATGAATGAATGAATTTAAGGGTTCAAAAGGTCAGTGATCTCTCGGAAGTTAACCATACGTGCTACCTACATTTGGTAAAACCAACCTAAATAATGTATATAGGTGCTTCGGACATAACACAGACTTGTGATTTTAAAAAAACAAACATTATTTACATGTTCTCGTTCAGTTCAGTGCTGATGATGTAAGTGACATCGTGTGGAAAATGTGGAAAACAAACATAACAAAGAATTGAAGTGCCGCAGCTCAGGAGTAAATGAAAAGGATTTGAAAAAAAGTGGTCCGAAATAACACTGCACGAATCTACAATTAGAGAATGGTATATTAGACGGTAGTTGTTCACGACAGCTAATTGGCAAACTTCACTGTTTGCTAAAAGAAAGAAAACAAACTATAGCAAGGATAAAGGAAAAATATACATTGTGTATCACACACACACTACATATATATACGAACGACACGGCATGCCATACCATTCATCCCCGTTTTTTATGCAATGCTATCAAAATAAATTCTTTCTACGTAAAAATATTTCGAGTCTCTGGGTATGTAATAGAGTGACTATTTTTACATTAGAAGAATGTATTGTAATACTCGTTGCATAGAAACAGGGAGTTTGATATTTGATTGATACAGTATGCAGTGATGTTATCGTGAGTCTGTCTGTCTGTATGTATGTATGTATGTATGTATGTATGTATGTATGTATGTATGTATGTATGTATGTATGTATGTATGTATGTATGTATGTATGTATGTAGGGAGGGAGGTAGGTGTGTGTGTGTGTGTGTTTAGATATTGTTCGATGTTGAGTTTTAGTTATGTATTGCAAACAAAATTACGTCCACGTTCGTTGTAATAGTTATTGAAGAAGCAGAAAACTGAAATGACGGAATAACAACTTGAAAGTATATATGCAACAAAACTGCGGCAAAACTTTGAATAAGAGGGATAACGATTGGTATGATACGAAACGTATACACGTAACATTGCAGGGAGTGTGAGACGAGGAGCTGGATACCTTGACATTCGGCCAATACAGTTAAAATGGTTCACTTAGCCTTAGTGTGACATTGCCCGTGGGCGGCCAGGCATCTGAAATATTTACTACATGCGGAATGTAGTGTTATAATTATATTACTAAGATATCTTTAACTATAAAAAGTCATTATATTATATCTATATTATAGGGAAACCATTTCATTTGCACATCAATGAGAACTAACACTAGCTACAAACCATTTCAATGCACATCGACTTCAGTCATTGACAACTCCATACATGTATAAAGTTAATATGGTGAATGTATCTTTAGAAACTAAAGATTTCTACACAGTATTATAGTTTTACGTCAATGAACTATTTTTATGGATTATTTCATATATCACATTTACTTACTTGATTTGTTTATGATCACAGGGTTAAAGTATGCTATAGTTATAGGTACCAAAACAATGTAAAGATAGGATAGGACCGTCTTTGTATTATCTCGACTCATTGCTGTTTTCTGTCTGTTTTTCGTTGCTGCGGCTATTTGCTTTCGTCTGTCTGTTTGTTTGTTTGTCCACTTGCTGTAAGTTGTGTTCCACATATGTATTGTCCTACAAAAGTCACGCAAGTTTGTTGGACCTAACTGAACTTGATGCCTCAGTAAGCTGTGGTGACTTCAAGGTATTTTAATGAAAGTTGTACCGTTATAGAAGAGGGTCAAGGCTGACGTAACAAGTAATACATATCATTGCATACATTGCGGTATTGATGACACATGGCGTGATGTTTTTATCGTTGCTTTTATAACGATTCTCACGGAATACGATGAAAAATAAATATACACAATGCTTGTTCATGTATGTATGTATGTATGTATGTATGTATGTATGTATGTATGTATGTATGTATGTGTACATGTATAGTATGTAATTAGCATGTACATACATAAATACATACATACATACATACATACATACATACATACATACATACATACATACATACATACATACATACACACACACATACATACATACATACATACATACATACATACATACATACATACATACATACATACATACATACATACATACATACATACATACATACATACATACATACATACATACATACATACATTTATTTCGAGTCGATGATGACGGTATATAACGTGTGACCATGATGCATACAGGCATATCACGTGTGTAAAATATCAAAGTTCGAGTATCGTCACCCGAACGTATTAAACATCAAGTCTGGTCAACACATTATTATATCGTATCTATATACATTTATATGTGCGTGTATAATTTCAGTACAACCATATCGGCAAGGTTTATGGGCTGAGTGCAATTTTGATGGGGGCAATTGTCGTTTTCAGTTTTGCTGGTGGCATATTACATAGAGGTGATAAGGCAATACGATATGCAGTTGAAAGAATATATAAACACAGTGTATGTACATTATTATATATATGTAACTGTGATTCTATTGATAGTCCTTGTCCAAGGTTACAAAATTGGGTTTTTTAGGCTTACTTTGTCACCGTTTAGGCCCACTGTAATGGCTGTATCATTGTAGTACCATAGTATCCAGCGATAGCTACACTTGTCGTGTGAATGATCAGCACACGTACACATGTCACGTGAAATTACTCATGGAGGTATTGGGAGTTCATTTGAGATATTGAAAACGAAAATATTTACGAGAATTTCCATAAACTTTTATATGCGTTTCACTGACAATGCCGTTAAGGAATACTGTATAATCACGGGATTTATAAAATGTGGTGTGTTTTCCACATTTCACGTGTACAGCATATATATATATGATGCGGCATTCACGCCGTGGTGAACTTTATGGATGGACTCGTGTCTACAACCATAAACAAAGAAGGAAGCGTGAACTGTTCAATACCAGACCGTGTCGAAGCCGTTAGCTGTACGTATTGGCGTCGTAGTTCGTCCCCATTGGCATTGATCATGTACGGTAATATTTATTGCCGACGTAGTCCCTTGGAATTCTAAATGCGTCGATCTGTGGCAGACAGGCTGATTTCGACACTTCGTACGATCGTAAAAATAATCACACTGATTGATAGAGCAAGCGATGTCCATACAGTTACAAAATGGATAACAGCTAGTATAGAAGAGTATAATACATTAAAGTAAAATATGATTTATAGAGAAAATAAAGTACAACTTACCTTACTTTTGGTTCTTCGTCTGTTATGTGGCTGAAATTATCTTGAAGTATTCAGAGAGCCACTTAAAATGTGCTAAGGATAGCTACAGACTGCAACTCATATAGTATCCAAATATATATGTACGTCAACGCTAGATACTTTAGAGTGAAATTTGAAGTTATCACAACATAACGTGGATTACTTGGAGACTTAAGCACCTGTTACTAGGGCCCTTCACGTTTCATTTTGAGAACATAAACACTCGATGCAAAAACTTCAGATGTTACCGAAACAAGCTTAAATGTCATAAAGGGAAAAAAAACACTGGCGGGGATATTATCCATACAGCTTGTGGAAGTTGCCAGCGGTGATTTGGTTGGTTTAACTTACTGCTTATTGACTATAATTGCGTACTGCGGTGTGATAAATATGTAGTCGGATAGACTTTCAGTGTCCCTGTGATGATGATACTTGGTGTTCATTAGAAGCTAGCGTCCTATGGGTGCATGCGATTCCGTCTGTTTGTTGACGTCAGGCAGTGATCAAATTGCCAAGTGACACCACTGCTAGAACAACGAAAACTACTTCCCTTGTATGCTTGGCATCTTTACTATTTTGATTTCACGATGACAGATCGAGATTGGCTGTGCACAAGGGGAATTTGATTTTCACGCTTAGCGACGGGTCGACGTAAAGACTATGGCACGGGCTATACATCATGTCAAAGGGTGGCACCTTTAGCGGTGCGATCACTTGTTCGGGAACCTTAAGCTTGTAGGTGGGTCCTGCCAAACAAACGATACGGCTCCACATGTAATAAGGTTTTTTTATTATTTTTACGATCAAATTATGTTGTTCCAAAAAAAATGCCAGACGCGATCTCATCGACTGGATCATGTCAAGCAGAACGCGACACATCAGTGAATTTAATAAAATACGTACGACATCGGGAAACAGATAGTGCGCTCTTTCCTTTAGTCATCTCAAGGCACTTTATTGTGTTATGTATATAGCGAAAGTGTTATCAGCCAGGCTTGTTTAACCCTTGTCTTGTCTTGTGAAGGCTTTCTATCATAAACATACCCTTTCCTTTATAAACGCTAAAAGAAACCCATTTGTAATTTGATTCAGCACCAAAACCCATTCAACGTATGTCAAACCAAAAGAAACGATTATTTTTCCTGAACGTTTGAATCCATTCAGTAAGGGAAACGTCCTAGAAGGTAAGTGTGTGAAAAATATTAATATTAGCATGTAGATGGATGGATGGATGGATGGGATGGATGGATGGATGGATGGATGGATGGGATGGATGGATGGATGGGTGGATGGGTGGGTGGATGGATATACGGACGGACGGAAGGATGAGTGGATGGATGGATGGATGGATGGATGGATGGATGGATGGATGGAAGACGCAATAACAAAAATGTTCTTCTGAGCAGAAATTTCAAAGTTTTACAATACCAAACACATTTGCCCAAAGTGAACGCGAGCGCCACTGAAATAAACCAAATTCAACAGGGTGGTTGGAACTTGGAACTTAGTGATCGAGAAGACGCAACGGATCCTGTTTGTTATTAAACAAACTGCGGGCATCCAGACATGCGCACAGGGCAACCAGTGAACTTTAAGCTACGTAGGGTAGTGTTTTCATATACCGTGAATTTTCAAGGATGGAGACTCGCATTCCCATTACATTCAAGGAGACTTATTGTTCTCATAATGACGAGTAGAATTTTCAAGGTGGGCTATAACAAGTCTTCAATCAACAATGACCATCAATGTACTTTATTACAGACCTCTGTGACCCAAGACCGTAATGACATCTAATGGCACGCTATTTGTTGGGTGAGTGCCATATAATTTCATCACATCAATCGGATAAATACATTATTCGTCATATCAAAAAACGTCTAGCGTGAGTCCAATCCGGTATTCATTACGAATTATCAGTGTTTTTTTTTTTTTTTTTTTTTTTTTTTTTTTAAAGACTTGTAAACCAGAATTTTCCACATTACAAACATACCCAACTGTACAAATTTACTCACATTGCGTAAGTTTCCACTTTGGAAACCAACATTTTATACAGTATTAATTTTCACAATCTTTTCATGCATGCATGCATTCATTCATTCATTCATTCATTCATTCATTCATGCATTCATTCATTCACTCATTTCTTCATTGCCAGTTTCAAATGAACAACATGGATCTGATTGTATTTCTTTACTACCAACAATTTCGCGAAATGATGGCCTCACCAACATTATGGTATATTTTACTCTGGTGGAACACACTTTTTGGTAAGTTTCGCTGTTGCCATACACGGTCAATTTGAATATATCAGTGAGTCTGGAACAAACAGCGACCAGTTCCTGGATCGTACGTTTGCTCTGATTATTGATAGTAATCAATCTAATTTGATATTGACGGGTTTTTTTTCTTCTTAAATCTACATCGCTCTCTAACGATTTCCCATTCGGCTGACATGATGAAAAGGCCTCCCATGTCTACTTTTTGCCTGCAACACAGACAAGGTGCCTGCACAGAATTAAGTGATTGTTTAGCCCAACATGTTTTTTCATACTTTTCTTGGAAATAGTGAACCAAGTAAAATACACGATAGCAACATCTATGAAGAGCGATGAGTGTACTGGTATGGGTGTCTCTTATCGATTCAAAGGTACAATTTTCTATTTCAAAATATGACTTTTTGTGAGTTTTATATTGCAAATATTCGTACGGATATCTTTAGGCCCGTCGTGTATGTTTACTGGCGTAACTACAATCATCACTGGGCAAAATATAAGCAGTTTTAACCTTCCATCAAAGTTGATGAAGCATTCTTAAAAATCTCAAAACTTAGCATTGTTTTTAATATACAAAGAAAACTGACTTTTTGTTTCTGAAATGAAGATTAGCATAGCGCTGAACCACGTTAATAGGACATGTACATACAGAAACAACGCCACCAACGTTTCCTTTATATCCCAGTCAAATCAGTATTTACATAATTATGTACTAGTATATTCCAATAGTTTAATATAGGTTTTTACAGTAAAATGTTTCTAGAGAGTATCTTGGGTGCACACTGGTAACGAGCCCAGTCACATATGTGCATTTTAGACAATAGATGCAATGTTTCTATATCTTTCACTTGGCTTGGTTTTCATCATATACATATATGTCGAGCAGCGGACTATAGAACGTCGTTACTGTCTTATCTGAGTAATGGACAGTATATAACTTGAAGAAAAAACATTATAGGGTGATGTAATGTCATTATTGTATATGCTAATCCATTAATTTATATGGTGATGAAACAGACAATGAAATGCAGCAATGTATTAAGTAAAACTTAGTAAAGCCAGAGGGTGGAATGTAGCAGATTTGACAAGACAATACAAGACAAGAAACTAAGACAATAATACTGGCTTCGATTGTAGTGTGTTTCAAGTCTAAGAACTGACTTGCTGGAAGTGAAGAAGGTTCAATGTTTTCTAAATATATGCCTTGCCACGTGTTGTTATTCTTATCCCATCACAGGTGTGCAAGTTTCAGTGATCACTGTATCGCCTGACACCCAAACCTGCTACACACCCTATGTGTTTTCCACTACAAGTGTGCACATAGTCTAGTTCCTATACAATATCGTTACGATTTACACCTCTACTCAGTTAGAGACGACACTGGCATCCAGACTAGTGTGTGTATATAGCAGTACTTACAAATATATACAAATGGACACACTTTCCTCTTAATGTTGTTACTTTAATATCTTAATATACACAGTAAACTTACAAATGTGTCATTCCATCCATGGAACATTAACATCAATTCAAATTATTTAAGCTTGGAGAGTAAAAAGGATATATATATATATATATATATATTATATATATCCCCTTGTAGTATACGCCCTGACACAACATTACAATATACTACATATAAATGGTGCATCTAATGCCCACTTCAGAAAGTGAAAACCAATTTTTTTTTTATAATCGTGATACCATATGCACAGGGAAGTATAAGTCATTTCTTGACAATACCTCAGGCAAAAAAAATTACATTTCCCCCAAAATACATTAGTTTAGAACACAGCAGAATATCTACCAAATGTAAATCATAAGTCAACTGTTTAAAAACATGCCAAAGACATTTAACATAATAGAAATATTACATTTTAACTACCCATCTTATCCAAGTGTACCTATGATGTGGTTATATCTCTGGGTTGTCTATGCCTATGTCAAGAGTTCAAAGGTTGAAGGTCAAAATCTGCTTAGACTTGTAACAATTCATAAATTTTATCTTTTTATGTAAGTGTCTGTTACTGTAAAATGACATCGAAATCACATAAATCAAACAACTGATAATAGACTTACATTTCCTTCGCTATATATCAATACAAAAAAAAACATTTATATATTTCCTTGGGAAAATTCCTACATGAATTGAGAAGGTTGACTTTTGTAATTGTGTAAACATGATTTTATCCTTTGAAATCTTTTTAACAATTATATAAAATCATTTTATTTGTAGAAGTTAGATAATGTATTCAAAGCTATCAGCAAAGACTAAGGAAAGCAAAACCTGGAGAAATGTAGATTACCTGTATAGAATGTGTAGGACTAATGCTACAACACTATTTCTGCTATCCTGATGGACATTTTGATTTTTTGAATTTTCGCTCATTCCAACAAGTTTATTCTGACTCTTCATTTGCTCTGGTAGTAGGCCACACCCTGCTGCACATAACGTGTGCAAAACATTAGCATAAATTAGAATAGAATAGAATCTGTTTGCCATGTAACCTCTTATGAAAACACCTAATTATGGATTCATCATGTGACCTGATTGCATGATTTAAATATGCATAATTATGTATTTGACCAATCACAATGTATGGTGGCATGCCATTTGAGACCAGTGTGAGTGAAGAGTCATAGTAGACTTGGAAGGACAGCAAAAATTCAAAAAAAAAATCTGAATGTCAGTTAGGGAGAGCGTAAACAGTGCCACAGCATTAGTCCTAAATACATCTACAGGTAGGCTTGGGTAAATGAAAATCTTTGAAACCATAACTTAACATAAATAAGTAAATGCCCCCTTCTATACTCCACATTCAACAGACAAAGAGTTTTACAAAAACTTGATATCTCAAGTAAACAGACAACAGTTATAGTCATAGTGATGTTGCCATAGTAATAGTCAAATGCCGTACTCTTAGCTTTGGAAGGTCAATAACAAACATTTCAACAATACCCTCTTGAGACTATGTTAAAAGAAACATCACTAAAAACAATCCAATATATCATAATTGCACTATATCCCTGATCATAATATGGTCGGAAATGTGAAAATACTAAACGTTTATTTAGTGGTGAATATCAAACTGAACTTGTTATACATGACAAAACTAGACATGATTATCATCAGAAATGTGGGTTTATAAATATCAAAGCAATCATTATAATTACAAAACTCTCAAATTGTGCTAAAGAAAATTCAGAGATTGTCGTGCAATAACGTAACCTAAATGGGCATATGTACATTACATGACAAATATTGCACTACCGCTGACATCAGGTCATGGATGAACGAAACCTGTTACAAACAGGGAAAGTAAACAACTGAATTGGAGTAATAACACTTGACACAGCATGTTGGAAGTACAGAGACTTGTATTACATTCCATCATTTCATAAGAAAGAGCAGCTGTATTTGCATAATAGTTCACCGTTCACAAACAAATTCCCAGTCCCCCCCCCCAACCACATTTCATGTATACATAAAGAGGCCATAAAACTGTTCTTATCAAACTATATGGTGTGTAATACAAGTCTTTGCTGTTCCAACATGCTGAGCCAAGAGTTATTATTCAGAATCCAATTCATTTGTTTACTTTCCCTGTTTGTAACGCGTCCCGTTCGTCAACGGTCTGATGTTGGCAGTTGTATTTTATTGAAAACATGTTCTACAGGGAAGCACTGCATATCTCTCATTTCAAAGATTGCACATGAGGTAAATTCTAAATTGTGAGTTGTGAGTTGATACTAAGGCAAGGCTTAAATCCAGAGCTAACATTTTCAGTTCTGATTGGCATACATGTATTTGGGTGTTGTGCTATGTTACAGTGCATGTACTTTGTTGTACAATAATCGTCAGTATCAAACAAAACCTGACACGTTGTATATGAACGTTTAATATCAATTCCATGATTGTGCCTCGGTCAACCCAGCTGTATACTTGGGGACCTGGTAGGATAGAGGTTGCAATGTGAATGCTTTAATCCTATGCGCTTATATAGAGGCTGCAATGGATTGTATGTTCACCAGGGAGTTGAGGAAGTATAAAGGGCCATTGTTTGTGCTGCTATAGATCCATGCCAGGGGTAATAATTGTAATGTCCTTTGAGCACAGAGTGGTAAAGTGTTATATAAAAACCAACATTATAATATTATTATTATTATTATTAATTCTGCAGAGTGATACATCTTTCAGTAAAGTTGATAATTTGTCTTCAGATATACAGACAGCACTTATAGCTTGGTCACCAAGTTCTCCAGAGAAACAAGAGATTGGATAAAACTAGCCTAAAAACTATACGTGTTGGCTCATTTTCTACAATCTTTCTCTCCACATATAGTCAAATGGACAAATTGTATAAAAAATCTAGCTAAATCTCTTGCTGGGGAAAGAGTTAACAGTGTATATCAGTAGTAATCCATCACACACTGACAGACGGTTGTAAATTGGTCACTTCGTTCAGTTTACTACAAACTCAACCACTAGTCTTAAAGTATGTCATGCGAGTTCATATCAACGCACCACTAACATCAAACTACCGATGTTGGTGGTATGAATGGAATGTGATGCTAGAGAAAGCCATTTGACTATACAGTGGAGGGGGAGATATCACAGAAACAAGCCCACATGTATAGACGTACAGTTCTACACTAAGAAAAAACTAAATATTCTCCATTTAGTATACACTGATAACTACAGACTTGTGACATGAAGAGCTAGCGTTTTGTGACAAGATATCAGATAGTTCAAATGGCTACACTATTTTATTTTATGTTTGGATGGTGACAGCGTAATCTTTAGGAAATTATCAAGGTATTTTTTTTTTTGCATATTTATACTTTTAGCTGCTTATTACGTCGGTGAAATTTTCACTAAAATGAATACAACGCAAAGAATCACATGGTGAAACCTATAGACTCGTAACAGTTTTCACATATGACAACACTGTACATGTAAGATGCCTCACATAAACACACTTGAACGCAATTTAAAAGCAAATAGCGAAAACAAATTCGGCACATACGCAATCAAACAACTGTCATTCACATTTGTCACGACCAAAACCCTAAGTTAGCCTCAGCTCTTCTGAGTTTTCGGGATATGTTAAAAAAGAAACTAACTTGAGGATGCCTCTGCACTGGGCCTCCCTATCTTTATCAAATATTTCAACCAACTTTGTTGTCCCATTTCTTGCACTATCGTGGTCCCTTAAATGCTACAAACTGTCTCTTTATGTTTAATCTATGTCTGCATTCGTAAAATATACATTTTTGGATTTTTGAAACATTTTGAAATTCATTCTTAACATAGAAATAGACAAAATGTTTTTATTCATACAACAGAATGCTAAAAACTAATTCAATGGCCCAGTAGAACTAGAAATGAAATCTTTGTATAAAATAAGCCTGCCTGCCTGTCTGTCTTTGTGTCTTTGTGTCTGTCTGTCTGTCTGTCTGTCTGTCTGTCTGTCTGTCTGTCTGTCTGTCTGTCTGTCTGTCTGTCTGTCTGTCTGTCTGTCTGTCTGTCTGTCTGTCTCTCTCTCTCTCTCTCTCTCTCTCTCTCTCTCTCTCTCTCTCTCTCTCTCTCTCTATCTACAAAATACGAAAAAGCTAACACTGACTTCACCTGCTTACTTGGGAAAATTCTTTCTCACTTTTATAGCTTGTACACAAAATTTTAGCTGTAGCTATTTTAGGTAAGCAAAAAATGCAACACAGTGTTCACAATAGTCATAATTGATTTTGGCAAGCTTCAGCAGTAGGCAAACTGATCAGAGTAATCTTTGGTGAAGGTACATGTGTGCAAGGTTTTGGTGATGTTGTCACACTGAAGGATATGCAGCAAATTCTCAACATTAAAATAAACTACCACATTTGTATCAATATAAAGTATGATTGAATTATGTCTAGAGACATTTTATTCTTATATGTTGTGATACCATGCTTTTCTTTATATAGGGCGCCCTCAACGGCAATAGAGTATTAACTCTAGAGGGCGCCACAACCAGGAATCAAATGTTGACATTTCAGTTGTTGTCATGCATGGTGAATAATATGACTATACACTACTTTGTAAAAAGTGCATAAATTGAATCCAGGGAAAGGAGGAACATGTATTCTTAGGTTCACTGTGATCCTAACATACTGATTTGAAAGTATCTCAAGCAATTGTACTTTTTAACTAGAAGTAGTAGTACAAACGTGTAGAATTAACGAAGAATCAGTTTGACAAAGATCAAGTTTCTTTAGTATCTTACTTTACATTGAAACTGTCTATATATTACAAATTTATTTAAGGTGTGATTAACAGCTACGTTGAAAAGAAGAAATTGAGTGCTCTGTTTACATCATAGTCGGCAGCCAGAGACACTCTAACGAGCTCTTCTCTGGGTACGTCGTCTCCAACGATGTCTCTTAATTGCATGATACAGGTGTTCAATTCTTCACTGTTTTCTGTCAATGCCAGGTTAATCTCTGATGAGTTGTTGGAGTCTTCATCGGAGTTGGCCGGTGCTGATAGTGACTGGGAGAGAATAACATGCAACATATTTTCATTGTTTCTTGATGTCGATGATGATAGAACTGGCAACATTAGAACGTGGACGAACGGAACAGTGTTACATTTGTACAAACAGGGAAAGTACACAACTGAATTGGATTAATAACACTTGGCACAGCATGTTTGAAGTACAGAGACTTGTATTACATTCCATCATTTGATAAGAACAGTTTACATAATAGTTCACGTTCACAAACAAATTTCAAGTTCCCCTGACACTTCATGTACACCTAAAGAGGCCATAAAACTGTTCTTATCAAACCATGGTTTGTAATACAAGTCTCTGCTGTTCCAACATGCTGTGCCAAGTGTTAATAATCCAATAATTTGTTTACTTTCCCTTTTTGTAATAGGTTCCATTCCTCCATGGTCGGCAGTTGTAGAAACCCCATGACACCCAAGTGTGGCATACGCCAGGTATTTGCATGAGTGCTTGCATTGTTTTTAGTCGCTCTAGTTTCACAGACACAGGCAAAACAAGTGAAAATGCAGCAAACACCATGAGAACTACACAACGTTTACGTACTTTAATGTTTGAATGCTCCCCGACTTATTTTGCATACAGCAATGCAATAACTTTTTTTAAGTTTTGCATTCATGCATGCCAATGAGTAATTGTCATGAAAATACAGATTTTGCACACACACATACACCATGTGCAACTATAGAGCACGACACATTTACACTAAACCCAATTTTCAAAGAATTTCAAAGTTTACTAATACAGCATTTCAAATCCTGCTCAGATTATATCTGCCAAACATTCATACGAATGTTCTTTTCCATTTTATTCAGTTCAAGTCTACAGTTTTCCTCAGTTATTTTGGCCACAGTTCTAGTAAAAAAATTCAAGCTCTTTCTGTACTGATATACTGTATGACAAACATCAAAAACATCAAGATTTCTGTCTTACCTCTCTTTGTGATATTTCTAGCGCACACGTCAACTCTTTCAACTCCAGTTCTGTCATCTCTGTGTCATTGGACAAACTCTCAAAAGTGGCATACTGGCTGACACGTGGGGGCGATGTTTCATTTCTACACATATGCAATTGAAATAGAATACACCAATATTTTATTGTTCTCTATGAAATCTGATACATGCACAACCATTTCTTGTACCTTAATTGTCTTACTTTGCATCACAAACCATTTAAATTTTAATTTTGATCATGCCCACTACTCTATAAAGCTCTGGGAGAACCCACTACTCTGTAAATATCTGGGCGAACCGGCTACTCTATAAATATCTGGGAGAACTCACTACTCTGCAAATCTGTGGGAATAAACCACTACTCTATAAATCTCCAAAGAGAACTCACTACTCTATAAATCTCTGAGGAGATTGACCAACTTCCCTATGATGACCTATGGACAACCCTGTAGGTATATGATGTATGATCTAGAGATCCTTATAACAACTAGTAGAAACATGTTAACATACTAACCCACTCCACGCCACCAGGTCTTCAACTTCAGTTTGTAAATGGTCAGGTAAATCACCAAAGACTTCAGACTGTACTAGTGTAGGATTAGTCATCAGGTAATTCATGGCTGCTCCCTGCAAACAATACAATACCATGTACAGAAAAGATGTAGTCGTCAAATAATTTGATAACAAAACGAAGACCTATTATTACCTGCAAGAAGTACTACACTATTTGGAATGCTTTTGTTTGATGCTAACAGCTATTATAAAATCCACTATGTCAGAAATAGTGTCAAACATTTCTAATAATACAATCACTTGCAATAAATTTACACTTCTTTTATTGTATTGCTTTAGATGAATAAAGGTGCAAGGTTCAGAAATAGCAAAAAGTAATTCAGATACCAAGAGTTACATTACATGTCAGTTTAACAAAATGAAATAACTTCTTGCTGTGTCTGTGTGTGTGTGTGTGTGTGTGTGTGTGTGTGTGTGTGTGTGTGTGTGCGTGTGTGTGTGTGGGTGGGTGGGTGGGGGTGAATGTGTGTGTGTGTGTGTGTGTGTGTGTGTGTGTGTGTGTGTGAATCTTGCATACCTACTATTGATGTAACTGCTTACTATTTTTTAACTTTGTCTGTAAAGACTGTCGCCACTTACCCGTAACATTCTTGCATTGAATTGATCAGCCAGAGTTAGCATGTAAAATGCTGTGTCTTCATCTAGTTGTAATTTCAATGCACTCTCACATAGTTGCTTTAATGTGTCCACCTATAGAATATATCATATTTATATCTATAAGGTTTATAAGTTTCACAGAGCAAAAAGTAAACAGTTGTGACATTGAATGTGTGGCATTGGAATATTGATATCTATCTATCACTTAGTGACATCCCACCTACCTCACATCTATCACTTAGTAACATCCCACCTACCTCATCACTTAGTGACATCCCACCTATCTCATATCTATCACTTAGTGACATCCCACCTACCTCACATCTATCACTTAGTGACATCCCACCTACCTCACATCTATCACTTCATGACATCCCACCTACCTCACATCTATCACTTAGTAACATCCCACCTACCTCATCACTTAGTGACATCCCACCTATCTCATATCTATCACTTAGTGACATCCCACCTACCTCATCACTTAGTGACATCCCACCTATCTCATATCTATCACTTAGTGACATCCCACCTACCTCATCACTTAGTGACATCCCACCTATCTCATATCTATCACTTAGTAACATCCCACCTACCTCATCACTTAGTGACATCCCACCTATCTCATATCTATCACTTAGTGACATCCCACCTACCTCACATCTATCACTTAGTGACATCCCACCTACCTCACATCTATCACTTCATGACATCCCACCTACCTCACATCTATCACTTAGTGACATCCTACCTACCTCATATCTATCACTTAGTGACACCCCACCTACCTCATCACTTAGTGACATCCCACCTACCTCATATCTATCACTTAGTGACATCCCACCTACCTCACATCTATCACTTAGTAACATCCCACCTACCTCATCACTTAGTGACATCCCACCTACCTCACATCTATCACTTAGTAACATCCCCCCTTCCTCATCACTTAGTGACATCCCCCCTTCCTCATCACTTAGTGACACCCCACCTACCTCATCACTTAGTGACATCTCACCTACCTCATATCTATCACTTAGTAACATCCCCCCTTCCTCATCACTTAGTGACATCCCACCTACCTCACATCTATCACTTAGTGACATCCCACCTACCTCACATCTATCACTTAGTGACATCCCACCTACCTCACATCTATCACTTAGTGACACCCCACCTACCTCATCACTTAGTGACATCCCACCTACCTCACATCTATCACTTAGTGACATCCCACCTACCTCATATCTATCACTTAGTGACATCCCCCCTTCCTCATCACTTAGTGACATCCCACCTACCTCACATCTATCACTTAGTGACACCCCACCTACCTCATCACTTAGTGACATCCCACCTACCTCACATCTATCACTTAGTGACATCCCACCTACCTCATCACTTAGTGACATCCCACCTACCTCACATCTATCGCTTAGTGACATCCCACCTACCTCACATCTATCACTTAGTGACATCCCACCTACCTCATCACTTAGTGACATCCCACCTACCTCACATCTATCGCTTAGTGACATCCCACCTATCTCATATCTATCACTTAGTGACATCCCACCTACCTCATATCTATCACTTAGCGACATCCCACCTACCTCGTATCTATCACTGAGTGACATCATATCTGCCAACTGTTCTACAGTCAGATTGGATGTGTCCAAATGTCCTCCATACAGGAATTGAAGGAATAGCTTGAAGAGTTCCGGGTTTGCATCATGTACTGTGATTTTTCTGTTACAAATGAGAAATGATAAACAGGCAGGACATTATTAAATTGGCCATATGTACAAATGTGTGGAACTTTACCATGTTTTTCTACTTGAAAAACAAATGTGACACAACATTACAGTACACAGCAAGTGATTTATAAACAACCTGTATATACCTAATCACTTGTAATCACAAGTAAACACACATAATCAAATCAATTATGAATGGCGATGTTTCAATATACATGTATGTGGAAGTGATAGTTGCATGCTCGGATGGGACTTGACATAGATTTTTGGATACAGGTGAGGATTGGGTTTTGGCTGAGAAATAGGGTGGTGGCAAGTTTTGATATATTTGTAAGATCCCATACACATGATCTGTTTTGATAAAGATGATAGTAAATGATTATCAATGCATAGATAACTCACTTGTGTATAGCCTCTCTCATACCACTGTTCAAAGCCCTCCTAAACCAATCACATCTGGCAGCAACTATAACACGGTGTGCTTTAATTTCAAACACCTCTGTTTCTACATCAGGTCGTTGTGATGCTGCTGCAGCAGGTGGAGGAGATGGTGGTGGTGGAGCTGCTGCAGCTGCCTGTGCTAGCAGTCCATGTGTGTGATCAATAACTACATCTGAATCTTCAACTGTAAGTAAGAGTAAAAAAAAGATGCATATTTTTATGATAATCTAAATAGAATATATGGCTGAGATCCCAAAATATCTGATTATACTGATTATACTGTGTACCACAGACTCTGTGATACATTCACTAGTTGCATTTTCTATAGTACAGAAGTATTACTGTAGCACTGTCCACAAACCGTTTACACACGAATAAATGATATGAAGTGTTTGATGGTGATCTAACTGCAGAGCTTCCATAAGATTTGATAACATGTGTACAATACATACAGTCAAATACACCCATTAGCACTGTAGCAGTTCTACCCTAAAGCCAGATGCCTGGCAGTATTGCCGAAATACCATCCCCTACAACATTGAGTCAAAGCACATGAAATTTCAAAAATGTTTCACATCCATTTCCTATCACGAACTTCAGTTACAACATACAGACTTTGTGTTTTGATGATTAATGCCACTTTGTACAACTGTTCTACATATGGAAAAGTTGATGGTGAGCATATCGATCAAGTCTAGGTTCTTGGTTTTAATAGATAGCATACTTTCCAATGATGTTTGTTATCGTTCATTTGATTACCCTTACCACGTATTTGATGAATGATTTCAAAGGTCATATCTGAATGGTTGGCTGATTTGAGTAAATCTGTGGCTAACTTGGCTAGTCTGCTGTCACTGGGTACAGGTGGCTTACTCAGAGATTCCACTGCATTTGTCTGGAAAAAGAGTGATGTGAAAAGAAGGTCAGTTTGTAATTTAACTACATATACTCAGCTTTACTGTGGGTTAAATTACATGTAGTTGTGGTAATACCTAATCTAAGGTGATTGGAAGGCTAGCCATCCTGAAAGGCTCTGGGTAACTAAGACTAGATTATTTGTGGTATGGCAATACCTAATCTAAGGTGATTGGAAGGCTAGCCACCCTGAGAGGGTCTGGGTAACTAAGACTAGATTACTTGTGGTATGGAAATACCTAATCTAAGGTGATTGGAAGGCTAGCCACCCTGAGAGGGTCTGGGTAACTAAGACTAGATTACTTGTGGTATGGCAATACCTAATCTAAGGTGATTGGAAGGCTAGCCCTCCTGCAAGGGTCTGGGTATCCAAGACTAGATTTGGGATTACAAACAATGTGACAGATTGTTTAAAACAATGCTTGATTCATAGCTATCGATGGAAGGATATATTTCCCATGATGCACCATTCAAGAGGTATGATACAGACTTGGTTTTTGAGTTGTCCTATTGGCAGCAAAGTATGGTGATTTATACCAGCCATGCTGTCTCACCTGATATGTTGGTTTACTTGGCTTACTGGATTTACTACTAGATCCAGGACTTGAATTTACATCCGATTCGGCCGATGTTCCATCATGTGAAGAACTACATTTCTTCTTAGCTGGTGGATCCATGATACCTAACTGTACAATAGCTGTTGTAAATGCTTCTCTGTGCACCAAGTCACAAATAGGAGTTAAGACTGGTTTCAACATAGCTTTGTGAGCGGTCATTTTGTTCAACACCCATGCCTGAAATATAAAACGACCACGCACACCTCCATGAAGTCCAGATAGTCAAATGGTATGACGAGTCTGCTTCATAATCTGTACATTGCTAGTTAAATCCTCATCACTTCCATTTGTTTGTTAGTGACTTAAGTCCTAAGTGGGCAAGATTTGAACCACCGTTGTGTCCTCGTTGTGTAAATGGGGACTTGATACCTCAGAGATTATTATGTGAAGAATTTCAAGCTGTACTAGCTGCAACTGGAATGTGGTTTTTTAAAAATATTTTCTTAGGTACAATAACTTACTCATAATATTGTACACCATGAACAGTATTGCATCGCTTGTGGGTAAACATATTTTTTGGAGATTAGATTACACATGATAAGTTCGCACCCAAAAAAACAGTGCCCTCAACTATGATCATGATTTCAACTTGTTTCTGTAATCTGATGGATAACATCGACCACTGATTAATAATACAATGTCTAATTGTTGGTATTTTAACTATTTTCAGTGAATACATTACAATTGCGCTATTACAGATCTGTAATAGGTGTAATAACTGAAGTGTTTCTACTTTTATTTCATTTATAGGAAGGAGGTATTATGTAAAACTTGTACAGTATTTGAATTTGAATTTTTTATAACAAAATAGGAAATAGGTTGGCCATACATACACTGTAATATCTTAACAGATTTTACACATTTTTGCTAAAGATGAAACACTTAGGAAGGGGTCTACCAATGATGAGGGTTTATCACACAAAGAGTTTCATCAAGACAGTGCAACATCTTTGGTACCGTACAGCTGGTGGCATAGTGAAATCTTAATACTGCAATATTGGGGAGTGCTCAAAATTGGTAATTAGGATATGACTATAGGAGTGCGGCCCCCGTGTCTGTCAACTTGACATTCTGGTTAACATCAATCATCATACAGATTAGTTACCCATCAGTGTGGTCGCATAAATCACAGTTGAATCTGTTTTGATGAAGTTTTAAGAGTTTCCATACCGTAATTACAGGAAATTAAGGTCAACACTGTAGGGAAGATAGGAGTGCTCAGATCTCATTTGAAGTATACTTACAACTCGTGATGAACCAAACTTAAAGAGATACTTCCATTCTTTCCATGTCAACTTTTCATCAATTTGTGATCCCAACTGGTCAATCCGTTGTAGGTATTGTGGAAACTGTAACAAATGTTGTATTTATTAGAAGTCAATAAGACTTTAACTATCATCAATACTTTTCCCACAAATGTAAGTGTGGCCTAACTTATGGCAAATGTCAGTGTAAACAGTGCATTACACTTCATTACACATACACAAATAATTTCATCTCTGAGTTAATCCACAACTGATTTCATCTCTGAGTTAATCCACAAATGATTTCATCTATGAGTTAATACACAAATATTGTTTGAAACATGGAGAAACAAACCTTAATTAAGTAAAACGCTAGTGTACTTGTAGGTACACATCTTCCATCATTTTCTCCACGTTCCAAACCACTGCAAAGGCATGCCTACCTCTTCCATGATTTGTTCCATGTTCCAAACTACAGACTTAAGGCATACCTACCTCTTCCATGATTTGCTCCATGTTCCGAACCACAGAGATGACTTTCTCATTCTGAGTCAGCAAACCAAAGTTTTCTCTCTTGTGTAAGAGATTCATGAATTCAGTTGTGGTCCTTTCATGGAACTTCCTCAGTTTAACTAATTCTTTCATATGCAAGGCCTGCAAGCAAGAAAGAAAATTTATAGAAATATCAAATAAAAATTGAGGTTTCCTCAAAATCTATCCTGTGGTACATCCGAGATAAACCATGGCATTTGTCATACTTTTATAACATATAAAAACCAAAATAATAACACAGAAAACATGCTTTAATTGCAATTTATTTGCTAATAACAACTTAAAGTTAAAATGCACTTATACAATCTATAATCTTTGGGTCACATGATATGCTTTTCGCATCCTTATGGGTTATACTTGTAACTGCAGTGCTAGCGCGATGTTTGTCTCTCATACCATTTCTACTTTTGAAACTCTTAGATGCAAATTTTTGTGCAGACTTATTTTTGATAGAGTGCAGAATATTTCTAACGTGTGGTATTCTCCTCAGATTCATTTTATGCTCAAAGATGATATTAAATGTATTTAAATGCTTTTTTTTCAGGTAGTTTTTTATCATTTTTATTATTGCATTTTTTCGTTGTGTGTGTTTGTATATGGGGGTTAACAACTTTCCAATCATGTTCATCCTGAAATAAAGTTAATAATGATAGATAAAAAAGATATACATGTACTAACAAAAACTTATGAAAAGGGTAAATGACCACAAAAGAAATTACAACAGAAATGAAAATATAATAGTATCAACTGAGAGAGAGGTTCACTAAATACTGTCTACCAAAAATACACAAACTTCACTTTTTTCATGTTTTAGAAAACAATGCTTTGCACAAACACAAAACTTTTTTCTGAGATTTAGCCATTTATGATGAGGTCAGCTACACTTTTTCTCCACCTTTAGCAAAACCTCTGGTACTTTCTTCTCATTTGCAGATACTTACATTCCTAATGGTTCTTCCTAAGACATCTCCTTTGTGTTTCTTTTGTTTTTCCATTGTGTTGGAGGCTGTGATAACTTGTTCTATGGCAGTCCTAGCATCTATCACAATCTTGGATGACATATCTAGACTGGTCTCTATCTGTTACAAAACAGTCAGGGCAAATATAAGTTATGATTGCATTTCTATGTCAATGCTTACTTGTGATTGGCCAAGACATATCTAGACTGGTCTATATCTGTTAAAAAACAGACAGGGCAAATACAAGTTATGATTGCCTTTGTATGTCAATGCTTACTTGTGATTGGATGATATATCTAGACCAGTCTCTATCTCTTACAAAACAGACAGGGCAAATACAAGTTATGATTACCTTTCTATATCAATGCTTACTTGTGATTGGCCAAGGCATGATCACAGGAAACATATATACAGAATGATGTCTATATACATATCTCTAAAATAATGATTGGCTGATAACAAAATATATTGTCACATGACAGGAACAAAGAATGATGTCAACCTGACAGCTCATTGGTTAAGATAGTATCACATGACAGGAAATATATCAATAATGCCATCTCTGTACAATAGAAAAAAGCTAAATTTTATATTATTGACTTAATTGCCTCAAAATCTCTTATAATCTATGGCAAGGAAATCATTGGGGTTCATTTTAGAAAGAAGTTTACAGTTGTTTTTCTAGTTATATATTGAAGGATCTATTTTACAATACGAATATCAATTGTTACCATTTGTATTCAACATTTAACCATTTATATACTCATAATTAGTTCATGATTGTTATCTTTGTGTGTGTGTGTCAGTGTGTGTGTCTGTGTTATGTACATTATATAGTATGATGAAAGCTCATCTGTGCAAAAGTTCAGTCTAAGTTACTAGATTTAACTTCGTATATATGATCTCAGATGATCGCAGAAGAAGCATGAAACTCATAACATGCTTATTACTTGGATTAAGTCTATATAAATATACATTATCATCTTCTGATATATATACTGAGTGACAAAGTTCTTTTACAATCAAGAAAATGATAGCTGAAAATATCTCACTTCAGGAATAAGGTAAATGGCTATCTCTTGTCTTTGACTTGGAGTTAAATTTTGTGAAAACTGCTTCCTGCAGACTTCTAAAAACCTACTGAGTTGACTAAGAAAGACTGGCAACCTGGAAAGGAATAAAGGAAAAGAATAGGTGATTACTATTCACACATTTGAGATCAAACTTTGATTGCGAAAATAGAAGGTATTGCTACTGGTATCAGGTGGACCCTGTTCCCAGATACCCAGATCCCCAACAGACAATACAAACTTCATAACAATGGACACAACTTAAGTGTAAGATATTTGATATAATAGTAATCTTTATTTATACTGGATAGTTCTTTAAGCATATAAACATTTGTCCCAAGAAGTCTAGTGAGGGCTATCCCTCATGGGTTCAGTGTTAATTTGATATGGTTGCAATGTTGAATTTGTTTGTTTATTCATCTTTAGGCCACGGGCCAAAATGACAATTACATGATTTAATGAAAAACAGAATACAGAATAACAGGTTGTAAAATGTTGTAGAAATTTTATAAACTTATCAAGCAATATCAAGCACCCATATAAAATTTTTTACATGGACACTTCATATGGTTGCTGGTTACATTGAAATGAAATAATTCCTTTAAACTGTAAATTTGACTATTTATATCTTGGACTGCTTTACATACACTGACTATGTATTCTATTACAGTAAGTGCCAGAAAGGGAAATATGTACACGTATGTACATATATGTACAAATATTGATAAGTGTGGTGTGGTACAGTGCAGTGCAGTGTGGTGCTGTGTAGTGTGGAATGGAGTGGTGCAGCATACTGTATCGTATGCGATGGATACCTTATAGCATGTTACCATAATATACAGTAAAGTATTGCACCATAGTATTCCAGACGTATACCACACATCATATCATAAATTCTCTTTTTAGACACATACTTGTAAAGTTAATACTACAGTGTTCAAAATCTCACCTAGTTCTTGCATACTTGATAATTTCATGCCTCTCCTCTCTACTCAGTTCTCCTTTTCTTCGTGAAAACAAATCACACAACGTGAGAAACTTGGCACCAGCTGTGACCAAACAATAAC